>NW_025533976.1:252500-320944 GCF_020615455.1 Coregonus clupeaformis
CTCCCTCTCTCATATCCTCTCTTCTCCCTCTCTTTTCCCTCTTTCTTCTCCCTCTCTCACAGCAGGATTGGGTGTCCCTTCAGTGGCTGTCCTGTGAGTCGATCCATCAGGCCCATCGATCCAGATAAAGCTGCCATGTTGGATCCCTCCGGCTTTAACTCAGTTACTGGAAGTCCACACATACACACATCATTTACAATGTATTTCACACTGCTCTGCATTTACCGTAGGGAAGATCCCATCTTTTAGCTGTGTATATTGGCTAGAGTACTGGCTGAGGCTACACCAGCATAATACAGTATACACACACTCTGAAGATCCTGCCTAATAGACATAAGTGATACTGATCAAGAATACATTTGAGAATTTTCTTTTGTCCTCTTCACATTGAAGTGCCTTGTCCAGTCACTACATCTGATGTGTGGTGAACATTCGGATAAAAATTCTTAACCTACACGATTCCCATACAATGTGCATAGCACTCATACACAGCACACAAGTAGGGACTGTCCTTTGGCTTGTGGTGAGAGAAAGTGAGCAGGGAGTGTAACAGCAGATATTAGCTGTTTGCTAGCTGGTGGGTAATAGACAGTAAATCTCTCTGGCGCTCTCCTGGCAGGACCTTGCTCCGCTCATTAGATGGCTGGCCAACTGCCCCTCGGTCGCTCGGCGACAGGTTGCCCGGGCAACGGCCACAGGCAGAGCCCAGGCCCCCAGCCACTCCTAATTGGTTGGTTGCAGCAGGGTGAAGTCAAAATGGAGGTGGTGAGGTTAGGGACCACTACATTGAAGGTAAACATACACAGAATATGTTGAGAAAAGCTTTGATAATTTCCTTTCTCTTTTGGAAAAAACAACAGCAAAACAATTCAAAGCTGTCTATATTCTTAATAATGTTGGAATGACTAAGAATGGCAAAAGGCTATACTTGCAACTTAGAGTGTGTGACTCTTTTGGCCTGTGACTCAGAATAAGAAGGGTTCCTGTGGAGGCTTATGAGAGGATCATTGTTGGACTAAATCAGAATGAGAGTGAATCAAAGTGGGCTACTATGTGAGTGGTATATGTGGTACTGAGAAAGAGACCGTTTGGAACGACACGCCAACTCCACTGTCTCTAACAGTCACTGCTGACACCTAGGGGCCAAACCCAGGCACTGCCTTCCATTACTACATGCTATAGGCCCTTTGGAAAACAGAAGTGGGTTCATCTGAACTGTGACTGCTTCGTTTCGCTAGTCATTATTTCTTCTGATCATTCTACTCAGTCTGACCCCTTGTGAGGTCTAATGGTTCAAACGGGCAAAGGAACCCTGAGCCCATCATGACTACATTCAAAATGACAAGACAGGAAACCTCACATTGACTTGTGTCTCTTTCACTCTGGTATGTCTTTGTTGTTATGGAGTTGTTCTTTGTTCATATTAGCATACACTACTGTAGCCTATGTCAGCTAATGACCGTTCTTCAGTGGCCATGCAATGCCTTTCCCTGATGGCGCATCATGCTGGCTCTGTTTAGCAGCAGTAATATGTGATGTGGGGCTCTCAGTGTATTTAGCATGCAGCGTTGTTCACTGATCTTTCACAGTAATAGTATGCTGATTTTATATAAGGCTACTCTCCATGGTGATATTATTACGGTGTGCATTGCATTGGCATAAATCAGCATACCGTGACACAAAGTGTGACACACACACACATACACACCCATACACACATTCATTTCAGTGTCATGATTGGGTTCAGGAGGTTGAAACTCCTGGCTCCAGTCTTTGTGCCCACTCCTCCAAAAAGCCCTCCGAAACACAGACTCTCATACCATAGCCTTGACAGGAAAGAGCCTGCCTTATTTTGCCAATGTGGGCCAATGAGACGTCCTCGCTCAGGGGAAATCCAGTGGTCAGAGATCAACCCCAACTTATGGCCCAGCAGGAGATCAGCCCATCTCTCCCTCCCTCACACTGACTCAAAGAATGGACAGAGGAAAAAAACCTTTCTCTTACTCTATCTCCGTGTCCAGTGGAGATGTGTCCCCTAGTAGACGACCACAACCACAAACGTCGACTTTGAGGGGTCAACCATCGGCCATGGCGACGGGGTTGAGTCTGGGGTCGTGGGGTCATCGTGGGGACAG
The DNA here is from genome assembly GCF_020615455.1 of Coregonus clupeaformis. Lineage (NCBI taxonomy): Eukaryota > Metazoa > Chordata > Actinopteri > Salmoniformes > Salmonidae > Coregonus > Coregonus clupeaformis. The sequence continues at coordinate 254,636 of NW_025533976.1, forward strand.
CGATCATCTAAAGGTCAGCTCCTCTCCTGGTCGGCTCAGCCCAGGGTCACCTGCAGGTCAACTACAGCGGTTCATTGTCCGAACCCCCCCCACCTGGACATAGTACCACCCACGCCCCCCCTCCCTTCCTGGAGCATTGGTCAGTCCCGAAGGCATGCAGTCCCATCCATCCAGGGCCTAATCATTACAAATGGCGGGGAGAGCAGCGTAAACAGCTATCATTACAGACACTCGGCAGCGCACTCACGTCCACTTTAAACGGCCATTATGGCTAAGGGGCCATCCGTAATGCCTGCTCAGTAGGCATGAGAGAGGGAGGGAGGGAGGGAGGGAGGGAGGGAGGGATGGTGTGCCCAGAGGGAGGAGGAAGAATGAGAGTGGGAAAGGAAGGCTTTTGTTGAGGCATTACTGTGTCCTCTCCTGTGATGTTTTGTCATTGTATTCATGACCGCCATTAGGCTCAGTCTCTATCTAACCTGTTGACCTGAGTGTTCCTCATCATGATCAGACTCCTCCAGAGGAGGGCGCTATCCCCTCAGAGAACTGGGCATAGCTCCGTGACCTGGCCTTCACCCCTCCCCTCCATTCACGGGGCATCGGAGACGAGGTCACCAGACGGTCGCGCAGAGGCTTCAAAATGGCTGCTGCCATTTTCTTGGGAAGTAAAGTTGGTGTGCTTACCAAGGTTGATGAGCCACATAATACAGGGTGCCAAATCAAATTAGCCCTCCAGCAGGCTATTTGATGTGTGTTGTCAAAGGTGAAAGCATCACATGGACAGCACACAATATCCTTGTTAGCCGAGGAAACACAGATGTTAGGATATTGTGGCCGTGGATCATGTTTAGAGGTCTCACTGAATTTGCATGAAAAAGTAATGAATTTCGTTATGTTGTGCAAATAAGGGCCGGTAACAAGCTAGTATGTGTGTGTGTGTGTGTGCGTGTGTGTGTGTGTGTGTGTGTGAGAGAAAGAGATTGAGAAGGGGAGAGAGAGAGAGGAGGAGGAGGGAGAGATGCAGGCTGTGGGTTCAACAGCAGGGCAATGACAGACTTCCCATTCTCCATCACAACCCAGCCCTGGGGGCAGGCAACGCAACACGGCGTGGTGCTGCTGTTAGCAACCAACTGCTCTGTGTGTGTATGTGTGTGTCTGTGTGTTTTTAAGTGTTCAGAGGCACCAAACGAGCCCTAATAATGTACAACAGCCTGAATGAACGAGAGAGAACAAGATGGAGGATAGGAGAGAGGGAAGAGGCTGAATGTAGTGAACAACAAGAGAAGAGGACAAAAGAGGAAAGGAAATGAGAGGGAATGAGGGCAGAAGGGATTGCGTAAAGACAGGCAAAAAGAAAGGAGAGAGAAAGAAAGATGAGAGAGATGGGTGACAGTAGAGAGAAATGATGGAGGGTGACAGTTGCCTTGTGATAAGTGACATCATCCCTCACCATCATCCACCTCCCCACCCTTGCCCACACACACACGCGCCATTGGTTACCGAATTACAGCGCTTACACTGCCAGTCCCAACGCACAGGTCCACCACTATAGGCGTTGTCTAGGCGACCAGCACCCCAACCCACCCCCTCCCTCTGCCCCCCCACCCATCCTTTGCTTTCTTCAAAACATGTATGGATCCTTCCCTCTTTCTCTCTTTCTACATCCCATTCCATCTCTCTCTCTCTCTCTCCCTCTCTCTCTCCCTCTCTTTCCACATGCCTTTCACCCCATCAGCGGTGGGGTCGCTGCGAGGTCGGCAGGAAAAAGTAGGCGCCCTTGTGGTGCTGCGCTGCACTGCTCTCTGCTCCCTCTGCTGATGAAACGAAAGCCCAACCTGCCAACCTCCCTCCCTCCCTCCCTCTCTCTCTCTCTCTCCCCTCACTCCATTTATTCTCATTCTCCTCTTATCTCCTCCATACATTCTTCCCCCTTCCACATTCCTCATCCCCCCTACCCTCCCTCTCCCCCTCCCCCTCCCCCTCCTTCCTTCCCTCCATCCACCCCAAAATGGAGTCACGCTAGTGATGTGGGTTGGTTCCTGTGGCGTCTGGAAGATGGAGAGCCCCTCCCTGTTGTAAGAGAGAGCGTTCTGCCATAGCGGGGGGGGGGAAACTTACTGTGATTCCCACATATTTACCCTGATTTACACTGAGAGAGAGGTGATTTACCACGGTCTGAGATGCATGGCAGTGGTTCTCACCCTGATGTATGGTGCTGGGAGATGTGAGGGCTGGTTGACGGGATGGATCTGTCTCGATCACATCAGAAATAAGACCTTTGTAGTCTGAGCTAGTTCAGTGGGAGAGCAGAGTGAATGTTAAGATTGATTGGAATTTGGTTGCTTATGGGTACATTGTGTGACTGTGTGTAATAAAGGGTATGTTTGTTTGTATGTAATGATGATGTACATATATATTGTACACTGAATATAAATGTATTTGAGAGTATTCAAGTGTGCGTCAGTCTGTGTTTGAGTTGATATCCATTCTTGGCTCCCTCAAAGTCATGCTATGCTGTGCTAAGCCATACGGCTCAGTTTGAGAAACACCAGAGAGAGAGAAAATGTACGTAAAGCCAGAATCCCATTCAACCCAAAGCCTCACTGATCCCCCATACAGCCCTATAGGTCAAGAGTTCAAGGTCAGAATTTAGTTACATCATCAACATAAAGCTTGAATGAAGAAGATGAAGCCAAATTGTCTCCAAAAACATACTTTTGCTTAACCTTGCCTGTAGCCCTTTAAATTAAGAGAAGTAACGGAATTTCTAAGGAGGTGTTTGTTTTCTCGCTGTTCAGATGATGCATCCATTTACATTCATTTATAGTGGTTCACTCCCTCTGACTGCTCCCAGCATTGAACTGCAGCAATATTCAGCACCACAGAACATTAACCCTATGATTACCGCTCTAACATACGACATACATCCATCTCTACATGTCAATATTCATTGCCTTCTCCTCTTGTTATGTTTCCTAACGCCAACCCCACCTCCTCCTTGACATTCCTAGAACCCCCCCTCCTCCCTCACCCCCCGCTGCCCCCTTAACCAAATCAACCTGGTGCTTTCCACCGTCAAGCCCGTCACAGCGCGGCTTACAGATGGTAGTTTAAGCGTCACGCCGATCCGAAGTATTGACCATAGCGACGGAGTCAAAATAAGTTCAATTGAGCGGGGATGATGGGTAATGGGTTAGGATGAGGCATGGGGCCAAGGTCTTCCCCCTGGAATAGGCTGGCTTGGGCTGGAACACAGTGGGGGGGTTTAACATGGAGGAGAGGGAAAGAGGGGAAAGGGGGAGTGAAGAGAAGAGGAAGTGATGGACCATAGGGGCTAGATGGAGTAGTTTTGAGGGAAGCAGGGGAGAGAGAGTGTGTGGGGGTTGGGAGGGGGTGGGGAGGGGGAGGGGGTGACTAGTAGTCACGAAGTGCAAACCGTACGCTCCCAAACTAACGTCGTCAATGTGTGTACTCTGCATGAACTCTCTCGGCCTCTGTGAAAAAGAGCAGGAGAGGGTGAAAGGGAGAGCGAGCGAGCGAGAGGTAGAGTGTGAACAAGAGGGAGTGAGGGAGCGAGAAAAGGAGAGAGAGGAGAGAGAGGGATAGCGAGAGGGCATACATCAGTGCCTGGGTGCGTTGGCTCGGTGCATCTGGTGATGAAGAAGCATATTAAAAAGGCAGTGATGATCATCAGAAAGCCCTTTTCTCTAGCAGTGGGGGAATGTAGAGAGAGCAGCGCACAGATGGGCCGGGGAGATGTTAAAACTGCCTGTCACAGCGGAGAGCGGGAGCTGCAGGAGAGATGGAGAGAGGGAGCGAGAGAGCAGAGGAGGAGGGGGAATGTGAAAAGGAGAAAGAGAGAAGTTGAGGAGGAAAGAAGGGAATGGAAGGAATGGAGTAGGAAGAAGGAAAGAGAAAAAGAGAAAGGGACTGTGTGTGTGTGTGTGTGTGTGTGTGTGTGTGTGTGTGTGTGTGTGTGTGTGTGTGTGTGTGTGTGTGTGTGTGTGTGTGTGTGTGTGTGTGTGTGGCTCATCATCTTTTCTGCACTTGTTTAATTAGCCATCTTCATGCGACCTCTCTTCTGAGAGTTGGGGCGCCCTCTGGTGTATGTATCTGTCATTACAACCAGAGTCCCGCGTTCTGTTTGCTGCATTGGGGTGCTGGGGTTTGTAGCTGTGTGCAGAAATAGAAGACATTAGGAAACAGCTTTCCCTCCCTAAGTCTTAACCTTATCCCATAAGGGTAGTTGAGTCCAAAAATGACTTTAGATCAATCTGTTCCCATGTATTCACACGCATAATAGAGAAACGTGATCGTATACAAACCTAAGCAAAGTTTTAAATGATGATGTTTTTGTCAAATATTATATTTGTTTGGGCTTCTTACTGTCAATTTTCAGTCTACAAAATATTTGTAATTATGTTCTGGCCCCCCGACCATCCGCTCAAGACAAAATCGGACCTTAGGGTATCCATGCAGCTTTAATCAACCTTGCTCTGAAGCACCACCTGGTGGCCAAAAGCAGCAAAGCATATAGCTGTAAAGCATTCAGTATCGGACAGAGGAGGTATGTTATGGTTCCATTAACGCCTGGGGTGGGAGATTCGTATTAAAGCCTGCTATAAGTAGTGGCTCGGTTTATGGCTTAGACAAGCCAACTGAGATAATAATGTATTGATTTTCTTCTTCATTGTACGACCGTGCAAGCCCTCGACACTCTAGACTAGATAGTATACTACAGGGTAGGGGGAGTGGGGGACAAAGTGATATACTCTCCCAAGGGCACATAGGCTGAGTATGCACTCTGATCTGGTAGTGCTCTGCTTGTAAATATTGTTATGTTTGGGAAATGTTTATATAGTATTGCTGTAACTATACCCAAAGAGGGCAGAAACACTAGGTAAATTGATTGTGTGTGGACACATTCTCATTTACCATTACTGCTCTTGTGACCAATGACTGATTCAGAGGGGTTGTGTTAAATGCAGAAGTTTCCTTTCCATGGGATCTGTAGTGAGAGAGTCAGCACCTCGTTTTAACATCTCACCCAAAGAACAGTTTATATTTGTTTCAACTTGTACTTTAACTGCCACTAGGACACACGTAAATCATCCAATACTACCTCCCCTATTGATACAGCAACATTTTACATGAACCCAATCTCATAAAGCTGCCTTAAAAAATGGGATAACAGTTCTCACAAGCAGTCATGATATTCAATTGAAATACCCCTTGAAACTCAATATTAGGAAGGTGTTCCTAATGTTTGGTATACTCAGTGTACACTACTATACAAATGACAGAAAACCCTATAGTCTGCTTTGCCTATGAAGATGGTGCCACGGCTTCCCATGGGCTGTAGTGTGCCAGAACCCTTTACTTCAGTATCTTGTTAGGCGAAAAAAATCTTTATCATTTTAATTGCAATTGTTCTACATGTGTATTTTATTGTGTCAGTGACCACTCTCAGTATTTGTTGAAAGAGAGCACTCAACACTTTTATCCACAAGGTGGGAGCATTGAATAACCTTTGGAACTCATCCTTCCACATTAACCAGTGTTGACAATGCAATGGCATGTTGAGAGGATGTGCACTGTTTTCCAATACTAATTCATGTGTTAGTTACTTTCCTCATCTCCTGCAGTGCCTCTTGCCCCTTGATGGGTACAAAGTAGGGTTTTTGAGCAAAAAAACTGAGACAGTGTGGTGATGTCATAAAGGTATCCCAACATCATGACAACATGCAGTAATCAAAAGAAAACATAGAATTTGAATTCAAACTGAAATCATCCTAGAACACAATGTCACAAACAACATATTCCAACAACACCAAACATTCTACATTCTAAGAGTGGACCAAAAACTACTTTCTACACCAAATCCAACAGTTCTACTTTGCTACCAAAGAGAAAAGACTCACTGCAATTTTGTGCAAAACATTTGAAGGATTCTTTCAGTCTAATTTCAAGGAAACAGATAATAAGTAAGACTATTATTATCATAAATTAGAGCTTTGAGATTTGCCATTTATCCATAACTCTAGCTTCAGTCTCTAAACTGCCATAGCTGACGGGTAGTGTTGTGTGTCTCTCTGTGTGTCAAAGGATGGATTCATATACATCCTATCAGCTTTGGGGTCCTCTCTCTGCTTTTGAGAAGTCCCTGTGTGGAATGTGGTGGAGCTCGGCCCTGGATGAGCCTTCAGTCGACAACTCATCGGTCTGGGACCTCCATCCTGTCAACACCACTGATTGGCCAGAGAGCAATGAAGTGACCTCAGAGTTTGACCAGGTTGAGCGTGCCATCAAGAGGCCCTCGCCCCTGGCTTTCAGCCGGCCTGTAAAAGGCCTCAGGGAGATGAGCCTCTCTCTCAGCCTCCACTGCTTCAGTGACTGGGCATTAAGCCCCACTGACCAGCACTATGAAGACCTCTGCTCCCTGTCCCACAACCACACTCCATGAGAGCTCTAGCCTAGATTTAACTATAACAGATATATTCAATAAAACATAATTGTTCTTTTTACAGTAACATCTGTTTTGTGCCTTTCATTTAGTAGCTCTTATAGTCAGAATGATGATATTCAGATACATTTCATTTTTATAATTTACATTATACGGTATTATAAACTGGGTGGTTTGGGTTCTAGAAGGCGCTGCAGTGGATAGCAGCTGCCTTACAGGCTCCTGACCAATTCTGCTATTTTATGTGGGGTGTTTTACGCTGATCTTAACTTTTTTTGTACATAATGTCGGCGCCATCAATTCCTACGACCGAAAAAAGCTTCTGGACATCAGAGCAGCGATCATTAACCTTAATTTGGACTAACATTTCTACTTCAACAAGTCAGTAGGTCTGGACGTTCTGCTTACTCTAAAGTGGAAGCGGCGGCGAAAATGAGGCAGGCAAGCTGGCACCCTGATGAGACTACATCGGCGAGGAAGCCATTGCCCTCTGTTCTATTGGCTAACGAGCAATCACTTGAGAATAAACTGGATAAGCTCTGTTCGAGACCATCCTATTAATGGGACCTGAAAACCTGTAATATCATATGTTTCTCAGAGTTGTGGCTGAACGAGGACATGGATATACTGTACATCTTGCTGGTTTTTCTATGCAAGACCGGACAGCAGACTCGGGTAAGAGGAAGGGAGGAGGGGTGTGTCTCTTTGTTAACAACAGCTGGTGCACAATCTCAAATTTTGGCTGGCCTAGAGCATGGTCAAGCAAATTAATGTTTCCGACATTTTCGGACTACTAAACAACTATTGATTTAGAACAATGGACAATTACTACCATTTCAACTTCAACATTTCAACATCATCTAATCATCTAATCACCTATACTTAGTCTAATACAGTGACAACTAAAATACACCAAAAATGATTTAGTCCAATCAATGTAAGCTGAATATGATGTGGCTGTCCATGGTACTGATTTGTGTGTGGGTGTGTGTGTGTGTGTGTGTGCGTGTGCGTGAGTGCGTGAGTGCGTGCAAGTAGAAAAAACATGTTGACTCACCCTATTTGTAGAGAAACGGCAATGGCATCCTCCTCTTTCATGTTGCCTAAACGGTCTATGACTGTCATACAGTACACACTTTTAGTTTTTGTTGTCCTAAGATACCTGGCTAAAATGCTTGCTAGCTAGCCTAACTTCCTTTCATGGGCAACGATGCACCAGGCCAGCTTAACATTAACCTAATACATCTAGCTACATGATGAACTTCCATCCTCTCAGGCCAGGGGCACAATGTATGAATTAATAGTTGGATTAGATTTGCCGTTATAATCATTGGCCAGTACGGAGAATTAAGTAAAACCGCAAGTCCAAATCCCTATCTCCATCTATGGCTAATTTAGGAAAGGGCCAATTTTAGCTAGCTAGCCACCGGAGGACAATGACCTAAAGAGATGCAACAATTCAAGTTTCTTTCTGTCAATTCAGTTTGGCTTCTGGTGTGATGTGATTGGTGTGAAGCCAAATCCAAACTGGCTTCCCTTGACACTTTTTTTTGGGTGCGCCAGGACCATTCACAGCTGAGCTCATTCAGTTTAGCTCAACGCTGATTGTCTTTTATCATTTATAGTTTTTTATCAAGGGAGGCCAAATGCTTGCTGGCTTCCCTTGCATTCAATGCTACAGGCGGCAACAATGTAATACTCTTTTTGACCAGACAGCATCAGATAGATGGGCTACACATACAGAGACAGAGGGGCGCTGTTTCGTTTGCTCAGATGCTTTCTCCAGTGAGATACATTCAGTTTCTTGCGAATTGAAGGAAATGTATGAAACACAGAGAGACTAAAGATAAATAATAGTGTATTTTTTGGGGAAGCCTGGCTTTCCTTGGCATCCATGAATACACGCCACTGCTAATCCGGACGCTTATAAGAAATCCCGCTACGATCTCCGACAAGCCATCAAACAGGCAAAGCGTCAGTACAGGGCTAAGATCAAATCCTACTACGCCAACTCTGATGCTTGACGGATGTTTCAGGGCTTGCAAACTATAACGGATTACAAAGGGAAACCCAGTCGTGAGCTGCCCAGCGACGCGAGACTACCAGATGAGATAAATGCCTTCTATGCTCGCTTCAAGGCAAACAACACTGAACCATGTGTCACGTTGTTGATGTGGATGCGGTGGTGAAGTCAGGCGCAGGACACAGAGGATAAGTCAACACGACTTTACTGAGACTCATGCACAATACAAAATAACTTTCAGTTATTTGAAAAGGAAATAATCTCCCAAATGTCACTATTTCTAAAACAAGCCATAGAAAGTTGGTTGCAATTTCAATTTAATCCTCCAGAAACGACAGAACAAATAATGCAACAAATATTGTGGTTAAATTCAAATATACTAATTGACAAAAAACCTTTATTTTTTGACAGAATGTTTAAAAAAGGTATAATCTTCGTAAATGATATCATCGGTAGGACTGGTGGAGTTATGTCGCACATGCAGCTAACAAAAACATATGGAAATGTCTGCTCTACCCAAAATTACAACCAAATAATTGCAGCCTTACCGCAAAAGTGGAAGAGGAAAGTTGAAGGGGAGAAAGTAAGGAACTTGTCTGTCGGCCTTGCATTAAAGAACATAATTGGTTAAGGAAAACTGTGATAAATAAAAAAGTATATCAGTTTCACTTAAGGACCAAAGGATTGACAGCCGTCCCATATAGATTGCAAAATAGTTGGGAAGAGATCTTTGACGTACCGATCCCATGGCATAGTGTTTATGAACTGACACGCAAAAACGACACCGGATTCAAAAATTAGAATCTTTCAATTTAAATTATTATATAAAATTCTTGCTACCAATAGAATGTTATTTATATGGGGGATACAATCTTCCCAGCTCTGCAGATTTTGCTGTGAAGAGATAGAATCATTAGATCATTTGTTTTGGTTCTGTCCATTTGTAGCTTGTTTTTGGACACAGGTCCAGGAATGGCTAAAGGATTGCAATATTTACCTGGAACTAACCTTGCAGATAGCATTACTGGGTGATCTGAAAAGTCATAGTCAATCAATCAATAATATAATAATACTTTTAGCAAAAATGTTTATTTTTAATTCACAATCTGTAGAAGCAATGAGAATAGAAAGGTTCAGAACTTTTATAAAACATCACAGTACGGTTGAAATATATATGGCAAATAGAAATCCTATATGGATGGTGTTAAGAGATAGATGGGAGGTATTGAATAGAGTTGAAGGATGGGACTAATAACAAATAACAACAAATAATAACAAAGATAGCTAATAATGTAAGCATACTGTGTCCATAATAAGTATATAGGTTGTATGTTGGGAGCTTTTGGGAAAGAGCACAGTTAGAAGGATATGGCATTTAGAAGCAAACCGGATGGACATCATGAAAATGATCGGAGAGGTTGAGAGTAGAAGAAGTTCAGGAGCAAAAAAAATTAAATAAATATATATATATATATATATATATATATATATATATAGAGTTATTGTAAAATTAACTCTGTCCATAAGGTGTAGATAGTAAGTATAGACCGGAAGTAGAGGCCTGGGCGTTGTTGTTCACTAATTTACTCCAAGTAGGGAAAGGATGGTGGGGTTGAAAAGTAATAAAGGGGAATATATATATAAAAAAATAAAAATAAACATGGGGGATTGGAAGTGATGCAGACAATTACATTGATAGAAGATACAATCTATCTGCAATATTAAGCTGATCCATTCCCCCCCAAAAATAAAAAAATAAAATAAAAAAATAATAAAAATAAAAATAATAAAAATAAAGTAAATGGCCTCGAAAACACCGGAGGCGAACTAATACGCGCAATGCGTAAAATACTCAAAAAGTACCGAACCTTGACACCAAACGACAGGCGGACAATAACACACAACTGCAAACAAAACCAAAGGAAACTTATAGGTGACATAATCAATACAGAAGACGAAACAGGTGCGACCAACTAGACAAGACCAAACAAACATCGAGAACATACAAGCGGTAGTAGCTAGTACTCCGGGGACGACGAACGCCGAAGCCTGCCCGAGCAAGGAGGAGGAGCAGCCTCGACGGTATTCGTGACAGTACCCCCCCCTTGACGCGCGGCTCCAGCCGTGCGCCGACCCCGGCCTCGGGGACGGCCAGGAGGACGTGGAGCAGGGTGCGTAGGATGACTACGATGGAACTCAGTCAGGAGGGATGGATCTAGAATGTCCCTCCTAGGCACCCAGCACCGTTCCTCCGGACCGTACCCCTCCCACTCCACGAGATATTGTAGACCCCCCATCCGACGTCTCGAATCCACGATGGACCGGACTGAGTACGCCGGAGCCCCCTCGATGTCCAGTGGGGGCGGAGGAGTCTCTCTTATCTAACTGTCCTGGAGTGGACCAGCTACCACCGGCCTGAGGAGAGACACATGGAACGAGGGGTTAATGTGATAATCATTAGGCAGTTGTAACTTGTAACATACCTCGTTCAATCTCCTCAGGACTTTAAATGGCCCCACAAACCGCCGACCAAGCTTCTGGCAGGGCAGGCGAAGGGGCAGGTTTCGAGTCAAGAGCCAGACTCGATCTCCAGGTGCGTATACTGGACCCTCACTGCGGTGGAGATCGGCGCTCGCCTTCTGCCTACGGATAGCCCGCTGCAGATGTACGTGTGCAGCGTTCCACGTCTCCTCCGAGCGCCGAAACCACTCATCCACCGCAGGAGCCTCGATCTGGCTCTGATGCCATGGTGCCAGAACCGGCTGATACCCTAACACACACTGGAAAGGGGTCAGGTTAGTAGAGGAGTGGCGAAGAGAGTTCTGGGCCATCTCTGCCCAGGGGATATACCCCGACCACTCCTCCTGCCGGCCCTGGCAATACGATCTCAGAAACCTACCCACATCCTTGTTCACTCTCTCCACCTGCCCATTACTCTCAGGGTGGAAACCCGAGGTAAGGCTAACCGAGACCCCCAAGCGTTCCATGAACGCCCTCCAGACTCTAGAGGTGAATTGGGGACCCCGATCAGACACTATATCCTCGGGAACCCCTTAGTGCCGGAAGACGTGGGTCAACAAAGCCTCAGCGGTCTGTAGGGCAGTAGGGAGACCCGGCATTGGGATGAGACGACAGGCCTTAGAGAACCGGTCCACAACGACCAGAATAGTGGTATTCCCCTGAGAGGGGGGAAGGTCCGTGACAAAGTCTACCGAGAGGTGAGACCACGGCCGTTGTGAAACGGGCAGGGGTTGTAACTTCCCCCTGGGCAGGTGTCTAGGCGCCTTACACTGAGCGCACACCGAGCAGGAGGAGACATAAATCCTCACGTCCCTAGCCAATGTTGGCCACCAGTACTTAACACTAAGGCAGTGCACTGTCCGGCCAATACCTGGATGTCCAGAGGAGGGTGACGTATGAGCCCAATATATGAGACGATCACGGATCTCGAGCGGAACGTACGTCCGCCCCACCGGACACTCTGTAGGAGTAGGGTCGGTGCGTAACGCCCGCTCGATTTCCGCATCGACCTCCCACACCACCGGTGCCACCAGACAAGACTCCTTACCCCTAGCCATATGTATACTGAACAAAAATATAAACGCAACATGTAAAGTGTTGGTCACATGTTTCATGAGCTGAAATAAAAAATCAGAGACATTTTCCATACGCACAAAAAGCTTATTTCTCTCAAATGTTGTGCACAAGTTTGTTTACATCCCTGTTAGTGAGCATTTCTCCTTTTCCAAGATAATCCATCCAACTGACAGGTGTGGCATATCAAGAAGCTTTTATGTTTTATAGCAATTGTTTTATAGCATGTTTTATAGCAATTGTCTGATTGGGAACAACCATTGTCTATCAATTACATAATCTACAATTATTTCAATTTGGCATTGGAAGTTTTATTGAAACAGTCAGTAATACAGGAGTCAAATGGCATAAGGAGTCTCATCAGATCAGATGTTATCGGCAAGCCAGAGCCATCTGTGGAAAGTAAAACAAAGATATAAGTGCAAACAGAATAAATGTATCATTCAACATGTTTCCACCTGAGGCGAGGAACCTTGGGTCGTCTCCTCCAATGGGGTTTTAGGAGGCACGATGGTCAGTCCTTGCATCCATAGCTCTGCCTATGAATTTGAGAGTGGTAACATTTCTCCATCTCCATCCCTCAACTTTTTAATTAAACAGGGACGGGGAAAACGCTTTGTTATTGTTTGAACTGCTGATTGCCACTTGAATAAACACATAAATGATCATACACTTGCTATTCTGGATGCAGTGGAGGCTGCTGAGGGGAGGACGGCTCATAATAATATCTGGAACGGAGCAAATGGAATGGCATCAAACACCTGGAAACCATGTGTTTGATACCATTCCACTGATTCTGCTCCAGCCATTACCACGAGCCCGTTCTCCCCAATTAAGGTGCCACCAACCTCCTGTGGCATACAAGTATGTTTAAGCATACATGACTGTTGGGAGTGTAGTGCCATACCTTTAGCTCCCTGGTGCAGCAGAGCTGACACACTAAAGATTAAGTTGGGGCAGTTGTCTTGACCACCCTCTGGCTGTTCTCTAGACAGTGGTAGCGGCTGGAAGGTGTCCCAGACACTGTTTGTGGCCACATCACCTCCCTCAGAACCAGTGAAGATCTCCAGGCTCTTACAGTGGTGCATCAGCATAATCTATACAGAGGGCAGAACAATACAGGAGATGGAATTAGATTTAGTATGTAGTTGAAGTCACAACTTAAAATCCTTGTACAATCCTTAGACATTGGTAAAAAGGTCAACAAACGTAAGGCACTGGAGTTTGAAGAAGGTGGAGCGATACATACACTACCGGTCAAACGTTTTAGAACACCAACTCATTCAAGGGTTTTTCTTCATTTTTACTATTTTCTACATTGTAGAATAATAGTGAAGACATCAAAACTATGAAATAAATACATATGGAATCATGTAGTATCCAAAAAAGTTTGTTAAACAAATCAAAATATATTTTATATTTGAGATTCTTCAAATAGCCACCCTTTGCCTTGATGACAGCTTTGCACACGCTTTGCATTCTCTCAACCAGCTTCACTTGGAATGCTTTTCCAACAGTGTTGAAGGAGTTTCCACATATGCTGAGCACTTGTTGGCAGCTTTTCCTTCACTCTGCGGTCCGACTCATCCCAAACCATGTCAATTTGGTTGAGGTCGGGGGATTGTGGAGGCCAGGTCATTTGATGCAGCACTCCATCAATCTCCTTCTTGGTAAAATAGCCCTTACACAGCCTGGAGGTGTGTTGGGTCATTGTCCTGTTGAAAAACAAATGATAGTCCCACTAAGCCCAAACCAGATGGGATGGCGTATCGCTGCAGAATGCTGTGGTAGCCATGCTGGTTAAGTGTGCCTTGAATTCTAAATAAATCACAGACACTGTCACCAGCAAAGCACCCCCACACCATAAAACCTCCTCCTCCATGCTTTACGGGGGGAAATACACATGCGGCGGTCATCCGTTCACCCACACTGTGTCTCACAAAGACACAGCGAGTAGATTTGGACTCCAGACCTAAGGATACATTTCCACCGGTCTAATGTTCATTGCTCGTGTTTCTTGGCCCAAGCAAGTCTCTTCTTATTATTGGTGTCCTTTAGTAGGGGGTTATTTGCAGCAATTCAACCATGAAGGCCTGATTCACACAGTCTCCTCTGAACAGTTGATGTTGAGATGTATCTGTTACTTGAACTCTGTGAAGCATTTATTTGGGTTGCAATTTCTGAGGCTGATAACTCTAATGAACTTATCCTCTGCAGCAGAGGTAACTCTGGGTCTTCCATTCCTGTGGCGGTCCTCATGAGAGCCAGTTTCATCATAGCGCTTGATGGTTTTTGCGACTGCACTTGAAGAAACTTTCAAACTTCTTAAAATGTTCCGTATTGACTGACCTTCATGTCTTAAAGTCATGATGGACTGTCGTTTCTCTTTTCTTATTTGAGCTGTTCTTGCCATAATATGGACTTGGTCTTTTACCAAATAGGGCTATCTTCTGTATACCCCACTACCTTTTCACAACACAACTGATTGGCTCAAATGCATTAAGAAGGAAAGAAATTCCACAAATTAACTTTTAAGAAGGCACACCTGTTAATTGAAATGCATTCCAGGTGACAACCTCATGAAGCTGGTTGAGAGAATGCAAAGAGTGTGCAAAGCTGTCATCAAGGCAAAGGGTGGCTATTTGAAGAATCTCAAATATAAAATATATTTTGATTTGTTTAACACTTTTTTGGTTACTACATGATTCCATATGTGTTATTTCATAGTTTTGATGTCTTCACTGTTATTTTACAATGTAGAAAATAGTAAAAATAAAGAAAAACCCTTGAATGAGTAGGTGTTATAAAACTTTTGACTGGTAGTGTACTGTATGTGCTGAATTGTGTAAGGCATAAGATGAGTTGGTGACTCACTGGTCCAAACTTGGCGTCCTCTGCCTCATTGGTTTAGTGGTCTAGGGAGATGAAGCCTGATGAGTTCTCTCTACACACACACTGACCTGTCTCCTGAGAATAACTGGAGTGAGAGAGAGAGGAAAATAAGATGCCAGAAAATGTCAGAATTCAATTGGAGTCTAAAGGTGTTAACATCTTAATGTTGCATTCAAGGTGACAGTTCATTTTAAGACTGCTGTGGCTGTATCAAAAGAGGCAACTATGGATGATCATTTAGCCAAATAAGTGATAACACACAATTTGAGACTGGACTGAGCCGAGCTGTAGGGCAATTCCATGGAACAGAGTGATGCTGACACTCAGATTTTTCACTTTTAAATGTATGTCAAACAAAAAACAATGATTTCAAAGTGAAACAAACCATACAACTTTTAACAATTTGCATTAATTGGTTTGTTTACCATACATTTTAAAGTGAAAAATCTGAGTTTCAGCATTACTCTGTAACTGTGGAATTTCCCTGTACCAATCCACGCCATATGTCAGTCGGCATGGCTCAGTATTGAACAGCTTGCTGTCATTTAATGCCCAACCCAACACTTTGAGATTCATTGTTTAACAATGACTATCACATACATTCAGAATATAACCATTTTTCTAACCAAGACAGCAGCTGGTCATCATCCTCTCTATGTGACAAATGTCCTATGGCACAATGCCTCCATAGAGCGTCAAATAAATTTGAGGCTCTCAGTACCACTAATGATTAAGTTAAGGGAGTGATTGGTGGATGTCATGGTTACCTGCAGGAAATCCCCAGAGTGCTGTGCATAGAGGAGAGCCAAGGCAACCTACTTGGAACAGAATGGACTCCTGTATCTCCCGTCTTTGTCAGCTGAGCTTGAACAAATTCACCACTACATTTTAGTGACAGTGGACCTGCATGGAAAGAGGGATGGCGAGAGAGAAATGGTTTAGGGTCATTCTCATTTATTGTAACTGCACAAAAACTGACAGAGTGAAAGTTATAAAATCTTTATTTCAGTCAGATTGTATCTTAAAGTATGTGGTTAGCGGTTTGCAATATTGGCTATTATTTGGTTAAGAGCCTGACCTCTCTTGGCTCCCCCTCCTCAATCACTGACCTCTTCCACAGACCTCTTCCCCTGTCTGTTCTCACCCTGCCTCTCACCCCTCTTCCGCCACTCAGTCATGCTGATCTTCCAAGCCCTCCTCCTTTACTAAACCCCTCCTCAACGTCGGTACAATGCTCTTAGTTAAACCAGAGACAGTATAGAAAACTAAACTAAAGTTTCTCTACTGAAAAACAATCAAACGTACCTCTTTATTATTGTCAGCTATCGTTCACCTTTCACTGTCACCTTTTATCTCTATGGTCAAAAATCCAGTTAGAAAGCAGTCAAGCCGTGATTGGTCCAAAAACCTGACCAAGTGCGTTTCAGTAGACTGCTCAAGGCTATGTTCATTGGCTAGAATTTCACCCTGTTATAAAATGATAGTACGCAGTTGTGAGTGCAAAATGGACTTTGGAGAGCAAACTGGAAACTTGGTGTGAGAGGGAGAAAAGACATCCATGTAGGGACGCAGCGTATTTGTGAGTGCGGTAATTTCTGCGTCTTGACATGTAGTAAGTATTTCTTCAGGACTGTGGGGGGCACATCGACTCAGTACTGGTACTCCCTGTATATAGCCATGTTATTGTTATTCGTTATTAACTGTGTATTTATTCCTCGTGTTACGATTTCTATATTTAAAAAATATATTTTATGTTTCTCTTTAACTCTGCATTGTTGGAAAAGGACCCGTAAGTAAGCATTTCACTGTAAGTTTATACCTAGTGTTTATGAAGCATGTGACAAATAAAATTTGATTTGGATCCTGGATGCTGATTGGCTGAAATAGCATTTCAGCCGTGTGTATATCAGACAATATACTACGGCTATGCAAAAATACAACAACAATATTTATGTTGGTAACCAGTTTATAATAGCAATAATGCACCTCTGGGGGTTGTGGTACTCTATATTGCCAATATACCACAGCTAAGGGCTGTTGTTATGTGTGACGCGGAGTGCCTGGATACAGCCCTTAGCTGTGGTATATTGGCAATATAGTGTACCATATACCACACCCCCTCGGGCCTTATTGCTTAATTATAATAGTAATTCCAATGGTAGCACATAATCTCTTGAAAGGTTGATCTCATGCTGTTATCACTGTATGTAGACTGTAAACACTTTTTTCTACAACAAATCACTTTCTCCCTCTTTCTTTTTCTCTCTTCATCGGACCCTCTCATTTCCTATTACTCTGTTTCTCTATATCTACCCCTCTTTGTCTCCCTCTGTCTCTTTCTCACTCCCCCCCCTCCTCCCCCCCTCTCTCATACACAGGGCAACTGGTCCTAGTGAGTAATGGGGTAATTAGACCAATCATGCTGCAGAGACACAAGATGAATTCTGTGTGCTTTTCTCTTTTGTTCTCCGCTAAAAACCCAATCAGGTTTCTTTCCTCAACATTACCTGAGAAAGACCCTCTCACCCCTTATCCCCCTCCCTCCCCACCCTTCCCTTCACCCATTCTCTCTCTATACCCTCTTTCATCCTACTGGGGTATACTTCACCCCTCTCAACCTCGGTTATCCTCTCCTCTTTCAGTAAGATCTTAAACGTTTCCTTGTCCTCGTTTCCTCCCAGTTCGTTCACAACTTATTTCAATTTTTGTTCACCTATTTCCTCTATTGTGAACCGAGATTAATGGTTGAAAATAGATAAAGAGAGAGAGAATGTTATTTTTTATTTTATTTTTTGACTGTTTTTCAACAGAACATTGTGGCAAGTGGCAGCAACATGCTGAATTGTGAGTACAACTTCCATTTGAATATAAAAATTGCCAATACTAACTAAAACACAATCATCAACTACATAGACTAAGGACATGGACCAGACAATCGGAGCAGTTCTTTGGCCAGCATATCATCGAGACATTATTATTTTATTTTTTTAAATATATACAGTATACAGTTGAAGTCGGAAGTTTACATACACCTTAGCCAAATACATTAAAACTCAGTTTTTCACATTTCCTGACATTTAATCCTAGTAAATATTCCCTGTCTTAGGTCAGTTAGGATCACCACTTTATTTTAAGAATGTGAAATGTCAGAATAATAGTAGAGAGAATGATTTATTTCAGCTTTTATTTATTTCATCACATTCCCAGTGGGTCAGAAGTTTACATACACTCAATTAGTATTTGGTAGCATTGCCTTTAAATTGTTTAACTTGGGTCAAACGTTTCAGGTAGCCTTCCACAAGCTTCCCACAATAAGTTGGGTGAATTTTGGCCCATTCCTCCGGACAGAGCTGGAATAACTGAATCAGGTTTGTAGGCCTCCTTGCTCGCACACGCTTTTTCAGTTCTGCCCACTATTTTCTATAGGATTGAGGTCAGGGCTTTGTGATGGCCACTCCAATACCTTGACTTTGTTATCCTTAAGCCATTTTGCCACAACTTTGGAAGGATGATTGGGGTCATTGTCCATTTAGAAGACCCATTTGCGACCAAGCTTTAACTTCTTGACTGATGTCTTGAGATGTTGCTTCAAAATATCCACATAATTTTCCTTCTTCATGATGCCATCTATTTTGTGAAGTGCACCAGTCCCTCCTGCAGCAAAGCACCCCCACAGCATGATGCTACCACCCCCGTGCTTCACGGTTGGGTTGGTATTCTTCGGCTTGCAAGGACCCCCTTTTTCCTCCAAACATAACGATGGTCATTATGGCCAAACAGTTCTATTTTTGTTTAATCAGACCAGAGGACATTTCTCCAAAAAGTACGATCTTTGTCCCCATGTGCAGTTGCAAACCGTAGTCTGGCTTTTTTATGGCGGTTTTGGAGCAGTGGCTTCTTCCTTGCTGAGCGGCCTTTCCGGTTATGTCGATATAGGACTCGTTTTACTGTGGATATAGATACTTTTGTACCGGTTTCCTCCAGCATCTTCACAAGGTCCTTTGCTGTTGTTCTGGGATTGATTTGCACTTTTCGCACCAAAGTATGTTCATCTCTAGGAGACAGAACGCATCTCCTTCCTGAGCGGAATGACGGCTGCGTGGTCCCATGGTGTTTATACTTGCGTATTATTGTTTGTACAGATGAACGTGGTACCTTCAGGCATTTGGAAATTGCTCCCAAAGATGAACCAGACTTATGGAGGTCTACCATTTTTTTCTGAGGTCTTGGCTGATTTTTTTTTATTTTCCCATGATGTCAAGCAAAGAGGCACTGTGTTTGAAGGTAGGCCTTGAAATACATCCACAGGTACACCTCCAATTGACTCAAATGATGTCAACTAGCCTATCAGAAGCTTCTAAAGCCATTACATCATTTTCTGGAATTTTCTAAGCTGTTTAAAGGCACAGTCAACTTAGTGTATGTAAACTTCTGACCCACTGGAATTGTGATACAGTGAATTATAAGTGAAATAATCTGTCTGTAAACAATTGTTGGAAAAATTACTTGTGTCATGCACAAGGTAGATGTCCTAACCGACTTGACAAAACTATACAGTAGTTTGTTAACAAGACATTTGTGGAGTGGTTGAAAAACAAGTTTTAATGACTTCAACCTAAGTGTATGTAATCTTCCGACTTCAACTGTACCATGAGAGTTAGGATTTGTTGAAAGTTCCCACCAAAGTCACCTCCTTCCTACATGTAATGATGTAATAGACTTGGGGTCCTGGGTGAATAATGGGCTCCCTGTTAAAAGGGGTTGCTATTGGCTAATGAAGCTGAACGTGTTGTCTGTCCTGTCCTCCACCCCCTCCGCATCTCCTTCCTCTCCCCACTTACTCATACTTCTAATGCAGACACCATATGTGTGCATGTGTTTGTGTACATGCAAAAGGGGGTAGGGGTGCATATGTGTGTTTGGAGGGGGAATAGGTGTGTTTGCATGCATGTGTGTGCGTGTGTGTGTGTGTGTATGTGTGTGTGGTGTGTATTCATGTATTTGAAGAACACATATGTTACCCAGCCTCAGGATACAGGGTACATGATCACACCACTTGTCATCCTGCCTGACCCTTAACGCTTCGCCACACAGTCAAATCAATTCAGGATCTACATAAACAAATATACATTATACTGTCCACCTGCCCATATAGACCAATGAGTTCATTCTTTCTCCTCTATTTTAATCGTATCCAATTGATTAAATTAACGGTTTTGATGGGAAATGGAGAGACATTTGCATTTCCATTCAAAAAGTACAGGTATAGTTGGACAGCTAATTTTTTGTGTGTCAAATGAACAAAGAGGATATGACCCTATGTGTGTTGACAAGATCACATACTGTAGATGTGGGAGAGCAGCAGAAGAGATCCTGTTTAATGGCTTTTGTTCGTGCAGATACAAATAATCATCATCATACACACAAACACATACACACACACGTTGGATACAGTGTCAGCTGCAAGGCCAAGCTCTGCAGCAGTGTAGTCTTGTTTTTAACAAAACTTTGACTGGTGCGTGTGCAGGTAATGCAAGCTTTTTACTGATATTTTGTTAGTACGCATCACTGCCCAGCTCTAAATCATTTACACATTAATGTTGTGTTTTTTCATCTGTTCCTTTTTATTTACATGACAACATAATGAATGCACATTTTGTTGTCTATCTCTGGAAGCATTGTTTTTCTGGGCTATTGACTGTTAACTATTATGATTAATCAAACAATTAACAGGATTGCTTCTAATGATATCCCAGAGGACACAGAGAGGGGGAAATGGCAGCTCTCATGGGTGACATCTTCATCAAAGGTGTGAGTATTTTCACATACAGCAGTTTGTCAGTCGTGACAAAATGTGACATCGAAGATGCTATAACTTCAGAATATGTATGATATAAGTGTCAGTGCAGTCATGCAAGTGCAGTCAGTTAAATATACATCTGGCAATGGAGAAGGAAAAGGGAAAGTCTGCCAGTCGCTTTTCACTAACTGAAGTCAGTGAAGGCTAACCAGCCTACATGAATAGAGAGAGATACATGGAGAGCAAGGTGGGGGGAGACGATTTCAGGCTTCAACAACTGGTTGGTGTCATAGGTTTTTGAATTTTTTATGGTACATTTATGAATCAAGCCTGAAATTCTAGAGTATAGAACCAAAACATTGAAAAATAAAGATAATCAAACATCTTTGAATAATATGTTTATAATAGAGAAAATAAAGAAAAAGAAAATGTGTAAAGACTTCATCTCCCATGGTGCCATACAATAACACGCTGCGTAGCCACGCTCTGCCGGAGTTGGCGGGTACGAGGGAGGCGCTGGATGGCTTTTGTCTGTAGCTTTACGCAAAAACGAGAAGAGTGTCCTTTTAAAATAGATTTTACAAGCTGATATTTACATAAGATAAGCACAATTTTTTTTGGATAAAACATTGGTATCCTACTGCTTTTCATTTGATAAAATTAACTACATTTCCGACAATTCATTCATTAGAGTCAATTCTCTGTAAAGGTAAGTGGCTAGTTACTTCACCATAGCGGTTTCCCCCCACAGCGTTAACCTTCTATTATGCACAATGCTTAATAAACATGTTTCAGCAGGCGAATATATTGACATTGCAATGTGCATGTTGCTACGTTGTTGCATGCGGATTCTGTTTTGAGGATTCAATTGCATTGTTTTCGCGCGAGTTCGTGTAGCTTGCTCGTGCTGTGATTCAGGTCAACATGGACGACTAGTCATTCCGTTTCGAGAGCTGTGGGGGAAAAATTCCTAACACCACCATTTCAAACGGGATCGGCTGATGGCATAGGGAAGGGGTTGGTTAATATATTGCAATTGTCTGTAGCCCTTTTCAGTTCCCGTGTATTTGACCCTGTTGTTACTTTGTTGCTCTGCTTGATTGCCCGTTATTGAAGTAGGAAAACAATTAGGTAGCTACATGTCATTACCCCCTTTCAGGCAGGAATGTGGCTCATCGAATTGGCTACTTATAAAAGAGAGGAAACGTCTTGTAGCAAAGAAATGACTGCTTATGAGACAAATATATTTGCATCGAAACGTGGCCAAATTCGCATCATTGATTGGCTTTGCCTGTTAAGAACATTATAGCCATTAGCGAACTGCAGCGTGCACCTAAGGGCAATGGAATCAGAAATGATCACCTTCTTGAAATTACTTACATTTTGAAACAAACTGTTGAATTGCACATCAAAGCTGGCACTCATAAATGCGTTGATTAGCCTACAAAATATTGGATGACATTGAAAAACTATGTCCTATTAAATTATGTTTTTAATACATTTGTGTTGTCAGTGTTTGTATGATAGTGATGCTTTACCCCTGCTTACACCAATGTTCAGTTAGGAGGGGG
Source organism: Coregonus clupeaformis (assembly GCF_020615455.1). Lineage (NCBI taxonomy): Eukaryota > Metazoa > Chordata > Actinopteri > Salmoniformes > Salmonidae > Coregonus > Coregonus clupeaformis. Next base: position 276,976 of record NW_025533976.1, read on the forward strand.
TGGGGTAAGCGTTTTATTGGTGTTGTGTTCTATAGGGTAAGAATCAGGGGTGTCTGTGTGCCCCCCCCTTTCTTCCTCCAGACATTCTCTTGTTCTCACCATGTTGTTTTCTGCCAGTGGTTTGTAGTGATTGTGTGCTTTAGTTGATTCGACTGTATGTGGCATAACTGGGCATTGATGTCTAGATTAGAAGCTTGACCCCTTCCCCTGCTGAATCTCATGTAATTTTATGTGCTTAACTGCTTGATTGCTGGTCTGATTGAAATGATTGTGCTTCTGACATGTTAAAACTGTCCTACCATATTGGTAGGTGTGCTTTAGTCTACACCACATCAAGGCAACAGCCCAATGGAATATTCAAGAACTCGTATAGTCCCTACCCCCTGCCTAGATCATGTATTCAAGATGGGTACCAACCCTTAGGGCTCTCCTCTGGGAATCACACCAACGGTGTACCATCATTTAGACTGTCTATTCATAAATATTTCTGGAAATAATAATAATAATAATAATAATATGCCATTTAGCAGACGCTTTTATCCAAAGCGACTTACAGTCATGCGTGCATACATTTTTGTGTATGGGTGGTCCCGGGGATCGAACCCACTACCTTGGCGTTACAAGCGCAGTGCTCTACCAGCTGAGCTACAGAGGACAAACCTAGTGATTCTAGTCAACTATGTGTTTTTCTGTGTATTTGTTTGCATTAGTTGCAGACTTGCAGTACAATCCATGCATGCCAGCTCTTTTAATAGAAACATAATATATTGCCGCTCCATGCGTTTTAGTACTGACCATGTAGTAGGAACTGTAGTCAAATCTTTTTTTATAACTAACCCAAGATAGACCACAGCCTGTTGTTTCCAATAGGCGCATATGAATCATAGTGGGCAGAGCCAAGCAGGAGCTAGCGAGATCCTATTGGTGTGCTCTAGCATGTCTGTTAAGGAAAGGAAAGCCTACTCTGAAGTGCTCGTGCAATAACTCATTTCGCCCTTGCGCGTGCAATAACTAACGCCCGTGCACAGAATTTTTTACAACTTTGGCAAAGGATAAAGTTGACAACGTAGTCCATTCTGTTTGTAACAGATTGTAGTTTTGGCACATAACTGTATTGAGATCAAATGTTTTATAGATGAGAAAATTCGCAGAATGTCGGCCAAAATCCGTCTCGCTCCATCTTCTCCCTCTGCCGACCACTGTGAGCTTCCTCTTATCACCATGTTTGGTGGTGAGTGGAAATGCCAACTGGATGCTTCACATTTATACATCCGATGAAACATCTGTCTCATTGTTCTATCTGTGCTGTAGTAGTATGCATATGTAACAGTTTTGCTTCCGTCCCTCTCCTCGCCCCAACCTGGGCTTGAACCAGGGACCCTCTGCAGACATCGACAACAATCACCCTCAAAGCACCGTTACCCATCGCTCCACAAAAGCCGCAGCCCTTTTGCAAAGCAAGGGAAACGACTACTTCAAGGTCTCAGAGCGAGTGAAGTCACCAATTGAAACGCTACTAGCGCGCACCACTAACTAGCTAGCCATTTCACACCGGATACACATGCATTACGCGTTAGTAATCGATTGACTGTGAGAGATGATACCATGTGTTCTTCTTACCAATGCCATTCTCTCCTGCTTTCTGTGATTTCTCCCTGATGCCTCTGATCCATGCCCCCCCTTCCCATCACCCATGCCTAAGTAACCCCCTCCCCTCTCACCCTGTTTAGCTCTGTTGACAAGGAACCCGCTGGTTCCACTGCCTTCTCCCAGCCCGAAAATGAGCGAGCCTACCACTGCAGCTACAGAACCCCCTAGTGATGTGACCCCCAGTGTTACTACTACTACTGGTGTTACCACTGAAGGTGTAGATCAACTTTCTTCTAATGCAAACGGTAATCCATTGTTTCTGTCTTATGAATGTCATAGGGGTGGGTGGTGGACTGGCCAGCTTTGGCAGAACTTAAACGCCCACGAGTGGAAATTCAATTTTTTTAGGTAAAAGATGATGCCCATAGCTTACCCATGATGTTGCACAAGTATTTAAGTCAATTGCTTTAGTCAAAGTATGATATATTTGGGCTTGAAGTGGGAAATCCGAAGTGGTAACTTCAGATATTTTCTGTGTCAATGCGGTGTGTTTCCCCTTGAGATGACGTGCTAATACTTCTCATTTTTTTCAGGGCTGGGTTTTATTTGAATGTTACCACCAACCAGCATGGCATTGTTTAATAATCAGAAACACCTGCAAAGTTAGGGGTTGTTTTTTCACCTCCACATTTCAAATTATCATAATCCATTGGAGAATTTGTCAAGTTTCACTTTATTTTTTAGCTAGTCTGTATAAATAAAAATAAAAGCGCATTTTATAAATAGTAAAATTGCCTGAAATGCATTTTGGAACCCCAGTCCCCCCGTCGCCCCAAGATGAATGATTTTGACCACTAAAGTTTTGGGTGAATTCGTTTTGCATGGCTCGGTGCCACAGGTGGGCGGGGTTTGCTCATTTTTGACCATTTCATTGGTCCTAAGAAGAAATCTCCGCCCACCTGTGACAAGATGAACTTGCCCATTGCTTCACGACATGCTCCACTGCTTTGATTGGTGCAGCTAGAAACCACAATATCCTATAATGAAAAGGCACCCACGAAAGAAAATTCAAGGAACTTGTTTATATATTTTGTTGTGCTGTTACATTTGTATTGGTGTTTCGTGTCGGATGTGCTTGTCATTTGCGGCATGCATCATGAGCAAAGTTATTGTAGTCTCATTTCACTTCCTCTGTCAGAACCATGAGCACGGGCTGGTTTTGCTTGGCTGTACCGCAGCCAAACCCTGCCACTTTCCGTGTCCATTACAATGTAGAAAAACACATCTCTAGACCTTTCATAGTTATCCATATTACCGGAGCGTCATATTAAAACTTTCTATGGTGGATTAGCGGTCGCAATTTATGGAAAATCCCAGAATTTTTGAGACGGCACTAGATGGCTATGTCAAAGATACTGTTTTCCATCTGTGGCAAAGTTCTCTCTAAATGCTTATGACAAATCCAGCTCCAGAACCAGCCATAGCCACCTGGCTAATCATTTGAATACGGTGTAGTTAAAAAGACGTAGCAACAACAGATAACATTAGCTAGCTAGATAAGGTTAGCATGCTAGCTAGCTACAGTGGGGGGAAAAAAGTATTTAGTCAGCCACCAATTGTGCAAGTTCTCCCACTTAAAAAGATGAGAGGCCTGTAATTTTCATCATAGGTACACGTCAACTATGACAGACAAAATGAGAAAAAAAATTCCAGAAAATCACATTGTAGGATTTTTAATGAATTTATTAGCAAATTATGGTGGAAAATAAGTATTTGGTCAATAACAAAAGTTTCTCAATACTTTGTTATTTACCCTTTGTTGGCAATGACACAGGTCAAACGTTTTCTGTAAGTCTTCACAAGGTTTTCACACACTGTTGCTGGTATTTTGCAGATCTCCTCTAGAGCAGTGATGTTTTGGGGCTGTCGCTGGGCAACACGGACTTTCAACTCCCTCCAAAGATGTTATATGGGGTTGAGATCTGGAGACTGGCTAGGCCACTCCAGGACCTTGAAATGCTTCTTACGAAGCCACTCCTTCATTGCCCGGGCGGTGTGTTTGGGATCATTGTCATGCTGAAAGACCCAGCCACGTTTCATCTTCAATGCCCTTGCTGATGGAAGGAGGTTTTCACTCAAAATCTCACGATACATGGCCCCATTCATTCTTTCCTTTACACGGATCAGTCGTCCTGGTCTCTTTGCAGAAAAACAGCCACAAAGCATGATGTTTCCACCCCCATGCTTCACAGTAGGTATGGTGTTCTTTGGATGCAACTCAGCATTCTTTGTCCTCCAAACACGACGAGTTGAGTTTTTACCAAAAAGTTATATTTTGGTTTCATCTGACCATATGACATTCTCCCAATCCTCTTCTGGATCATCCAAATGCACTCTAGCAAACTTCAGACGGGCCTGGACATGTACTGGCTTAAGCAGGGGGGCACGTCTTGCACTGCAGGATTTGAGTCCCTGGCGGCGTAGTGTGTTACTGATGGTAGGCTTTGTTACTTTGGTCCCAGCTCTCTGCAGGTCATTCACTAGGTCCCCCCGTGTGGTTCTGGGATTTTTGCTCACCGTTCTTGTGATCATTTTGACCCCACGGGGTGAGATCTTGCGTGGAGCCCCAGATCGAGGGAGATTATCAGTGGTCTTGTATGTCTTCCATTTCCTAATAATTGCTCCCACAGTTGATTTCTTCAAACCAAGCTGCTTACCTATTGCAGATTCAGTCTTCCCAGCCTGGTGCAGGTCTACAATTTTGTTTCTGGTGTCCTTTGACAGCTCTTTGGTCTTGGCCATAGTGGAGTTTGGAGTGTGACTGAGGTTGTGGACAGGTGTCTTTTTATACTGATAACAAGTTCAAACAGGTGCCATTAATACAGGTAACGAGTGGAGGACAGAGGAGCCTCTTAAAGAAGAAGTTACAGGTCTGTGAGAGCCAGAAATCTTGCTTGTTTGTAGGTGACCAAATACTTATTTTCCACCATAATTTGCTAATAAATTCATTAAAAATCCTACAATGTGATTTTCTGGAGGAAAAAAATCTCAATTTGTCTGTCATAGTTGACGTGTACCTATGATGAAAATTACAGGCCTCTCTCATCTTTTTAAGTGGGAGAACTTGCACAATTGGTGGCTGACTAAATACTTTTTTCCCCCACTGTATACTGACAGCTGTCAGTGACCATATTTGTTGATGTTTCTCCACTCCATGGGGAAATCACCTCTGGAAGATCTCAATTGCATAATCCTCGCATCCTCGTCTCCTTCTCAAAACCCATTGGAGGATAAGGTCAGAGGGGAGGGACCTTTGGCTTTCTCATCCAATGACTTTTGAGAAGGAGACTAGGAGCGATGACGAAAGCATTATGCAATTGAGAGCATTCCCTCTACGTTCCTTCCCACCTCCAATTTATGAATATGTAATTTATCCTGCGTCATTCTTCTGAGGTAGAATCTAAACAAGCTTTTCCGCTCTAGAACAGGAATTACCTCAATGTTTTTTTTGCGGGGCATCCAAAGGATTCTCTCTGACTTGGCTGCTGACCTTGACAAGATTAAGGGGATATTTAGATTTTAGTCATTTAGCAGACGCTCTTATACAGAGCGACTTACAGTTAGTGAGTGCATACATTTTCATACTGTGTACTATATGTACTAGGCTTGGGCGGTATCCAGATTGTCATACTACCTTCATCCCGATCTTGTGCCATACTGGGATATTCGGTAATACTGGCACTGAACACAGGGGGCGCTGTTTTCAAACTCCACTGATACTCTGTAATCCGAAGGTTAGCAATTCTAACAAGTACATGTACAATTCCATAGAGAATGCGAACAAGCGCATTGCAAACATTTTGTACAGTTTCTGACCTAAACTATACAAGTAACTAAAAAATGCTATTCACAGTTTGCTGCACACACAAAACAAATATTAGCCAGCAAGGCTCTTGATTCAGGAGGGGATTCTCTGCTGTTAGCAAGCGAATGCTTGATTTTGGAAAAGCTAACCACTTAGCTAACTAGCTAACTAGCTACTAAATTAGCAAACCTAATGCACAACTGCAGAGCATTTAGCACATTTTAGGCAGTTAACTTAATAGTTATAAGATATCTAGCTGGCAAACATTTAGCTGTGAATTCCATGCTGCAATTAGATCACCTGGCGCATACTGCACAACAGTGAGTGACTCAAGGCTCCGGTTTCTCGTCTTTGTGTGCTTGTAAACAAACACCAGGTGACTGGGGACTACCATAAGCTTCATAATAATGTGACAGCTGAAATGAAGAACGCAATGTTCTTTATCTCCTAACGTATTGCACAAGTTGACTGCAGGTATTTATTAAAGTAGCTACAAATATTCAAATGTATGAAAACATTTCAAATAAATAGTTTAAACAGTATTGAAAAACCATCCCGTGGCTTTTTCCAAATACCCCAGTATACGGTATACCGCCCAAGCCTAATATGTACTGCACTGTGTCCACCCTCTACACACACACACGCCATTCGCCAACTATGCACTCATCTGTGACTGTTTACTTTGATCGTCATCCTTTACACCATCCTGTACATCCTCTTTCAGATATCCATGAATCGTATAGGTCGTGCCCTTTACTTTTTCAAGGGTGCAGTCCAGCTCTTCGGTGTTATGGTCTAAGCTAGAGGTGGACCATAGTTTCAGAAACCTTGGTAACACTTTTTTTGGATAGTCCATCTGTAGATGCTCTACAGACTATCAGTATCATTTCAACTAATTATCTACTAACCCTAATCTTAACCTTAACCTTTATCCTAACTCTAAACGTAGCCCTAACCCTTATTCTAAACCTAACCTTAGCAAGCAGTTGCTTATCAACAGATAGTTTGTTGATAGTATGACCATCTGTAGAGCATCTACAGATGGACTATCCAGATTATTCAAATAAAGTCTGACCGAAACCTTTCATTGGCTGTGATGCCTCTTATCCTTTGCCCAACCTGTATGTCTATTTGGGCTTCAAATCAGCAGCGATAGTGCATCCCTCTCCAGGACAGTGTATGTATGTACAGTGGGGAAAAAAAGTATTTAGTCAGCTACCAATTGTGCAAGTTCTCCCACTTAAAAAGATGAGAGAGGCCTGTAATTTTCATCATAGGTACACGTCAACTATGACAGACAAAATGAGGGAAAAAAATCCAGAAAATCACATTGTAGGATTTTTTTATGAATTTATTTGCAAATTATGGTGGAAAATAAGTATTTGGTCAATAACAAAAGTTTCTCAATACTTTGTTATATACCCTTCGTTGGCAATGACACAGGTCAAACGTTTTCTGTAAGTCTTCAAAGTTTTCACACACTGTTGCTGGTATTTTGGCCCATTCCTCCATGCAGATCTCCTATAGAGCAGTGATGTTTTGGGGCTTTCGCTGGGCAACACGGACTTTCAACTCCCTCCAAAGATTTTCTATGGGGTTGAGATCTGGAGACTGGCTAGGCCACTCCAGGACCTTGAAATGCTTCTTACGAAGCCACTCCTTCGTTGCTCGGGCGGTGTGTTTGGGATCATTGTCATGCTGAAAGACCCAGCCACGTTTCATCTTCAATGCCCTTGCTGATGGAAGGAGGTTTTCACTCAAAATCTCACGATACATGGCCCCATTCATTCTTTCCTTTACAAGGATCAGTCGTCCTGGTCCCTTTGCAGAAAAACAGCCCCAAAGCATGATGTTTCCACCCCCATGCTTCACAGTAGGTATGGTGTTCTTTGGATGCAACTCAGCATTCTTTGTCCTCCAAACACGACGAGTTGAGTTTTTACCAAAAAGTTCTATTTTGGTTTCATCTGACCATATGACATTCTCCCAATCCTCTTCTGGATCATCCAAATGCACTCTAGCAAACTTCAGACGGGCCTGGACATGTACTGGCTTAAGCAGGGGGACACGTCTGGCACTGCAGGATTTTAGTCCCTGGTGGCGTAGTGTGTTACTGATGGTAGGCTTTGTTACTTTGGTCCCAGCTCTCTGCAGGTCATTCACTAGGTCCCCCCGTGTGGTTCTGGGATTTCTGCTCACCGTTCTTGTGATCATTTTGACCCCACGGGGTGAGATCTTACCGTGGAGCCCCAGATCGAGGGAGATTATCAGTGGTCTTGTATGTCTTCCATTTCCTAATAATTGCTCCCACAGTTGATTTCTTCAAACCAAGCTGCTTACCTATTGCAGATTCAGTCTTCCCAGCCTGCTGCAGGTCTACAATTTTGTTTCTGGTGTCCTTTGACAGCTCTTTGGTCTTGGCCATAGTGGAGTTTGGAGTGTGACTGTTTGAGGTTGTGGACAGGTGTCTTTTAAACTGATAACAAGTTCAAACAGGTGCCATTAATACAGGTAACAAGTGGAGGACAGAGGAGCCTCTTAAAGAAGAAGTTACAGGTCTGTGAGAGCCAGAAATCTTGCTTGTTTGTAGGTGACCAAATACTTATTTTCCACCATAATTTGCTAATAAATTCATTAAAAATCCTACAATGTGATTTTCTGGATTTTTTTTCCTCAATTTGTCTGTCATAGTTGATGTGTACCTATGATGATCTTTTTAAGTGGGAGAACTTGCACAATTGGTGGCTGACTAAATACTTTTTTCCCCCACTGTATGTATGTCCTTGAAATTTTCAATCCTTGGGTCCAGTCCCCATACCGGACACCTTAAAACTACCCCAGGAGCATACTAAACTCATCTAACCCCCTCTAAAAACATGGTCAGTTGGAGGATCTCTCTTTGAATACAGAAACCCATTGCCATGGTTTGGTTGGATTTACAGAGTTACAAAAACACAATTGAAAGTGGATCAGCTGGATATTAGTGATTCAGAGCCAGAGATCTTGAGGCACACAGAAGCCTACATCAGAGAGCCCGTCTCAGCATAATCCTCTACAATTCCATGAACCGTAATGAAGAAACGGTTGGCAAACTGGGTTGTTGATAAAAAGATACGAAGGTTGCCATGCTGGCACTGCTGCTTAATTGCAGAAAAGACACAATTTGTATTTTGATTGGCAAATCAAGTTCAACAGATGATTTGGACTTGAATCCTGCATTTTGGGACGAATTCCATCTGTATAATCTGACTCACTCAACATTTCACATTTACATTTTAGTCATTTAGCAGACGCTCTTATCCAGAGCGACTTACTGTTAGTGAGTGCATACATTTTCATACTGGCCCCCCATGGGAATCGAACCCACAACCCTGGCGTTGCAAGCTCCATGTTCTACCAACTGAGCTACACGGGACTCAACCTGACCATAGTGAAGTGTGCCCATAATTATTGGGGCCTATAGCCGTGAACCAAGGCTTTGGAGTCTAACCAAACTGTTCTGCGCTCCTCCCCTTCACTAGAGCCCCCCAAGGAAGAGGTAAAGTTGGCGGCAACAGCAGGGAAGAAGCAGACCAAGAAGAAGGTGGAGGAGGTGGTAGAGGAAGAAGAGGAGGAATATGTGGTGGAGAAGGTGCTGGACCGACGGGTGGTAAAGGGACGTGTGGAGTTTCTGCTCAAATGGAAAGGCTTCTCAGAGTGAGTTAAGACTTAATGATTAATGCTACAGTCACATAAATTAAATTAGCATACATTACATACAATCCTGTATACATAAGCAATTTTTATTATAATTTTGCATCTCTTTATTGGAACCCATGGGGTAGTGGAGCTTGGGGTAGCTGGGGGTCTTGTCGCAATGCAACAGGAGTTGTCATATGCTCTGAGCCCTCCGGATCTGCAACAGGTCGGGCATATTGGTCACCATTTTCCTCACAGAGCATGTTGTGCAAGGTCTCCACTGTCTCTGGTTTGAGACAAATGGTGGTGTGGAACACTTGCCAGCAGTTGGCAAGTATGCCAAATGAGATCTCCACCGTTCTCTGCGCCCTACTCAGCCAAAAGTTGTAAACTCGCCGTTCCTTCCATTCGTCTGCTGGGAAACTGCTTCATGAGGTACTCCTTGAGCGGGAATGCCTCATCTGCGACCATGCAGTGTGGTGCATCTTGTTGACAGCCAGGTAGTGGTTCTGCTGGTAGGATGCTGGCTGTCCTGTTTTCAAGGGCATGTTGAAGAGGGCATCCCCCAAAAACACCTACATCAGAGACCATACCATTACAGCCAACGTCCACATACAGAAACCTGTACCTGAAAGAGAATGGTTGATGACAATTTTCAACAGAATATTGTACAAGTGGCAGCAACAAGCTGAATTGTGAGTACAATACATTTGAATATTAATTCAATTGGCAAAACTAACTTAAACCCAAACAGCAGATGTAGGCAATGAAAGATGGACAAAAAAAATACATGCTGTCAGCAAGGGTCATGAGGGCAATGGAGAATGTGTTCTTGTAGTATGTAGATCCACTGTTGGGTGGGGTCCGTACAGGGATGTGTTTCCCATCAAGAGGCCCCAAACAACTTGGGAAATTCCAATGTTGGACACTGGAGGTTGGAAACAAAATAAATATGAACTTGAACACAACTGTAACCTATAGCTGGGGAATCAAAGGGGTGAACATTTTTGGGTCCCCTGGACTATAGCACAGAAATATTAAGAGTACAACCTCATGTATGATGAATTACACAATAATTCCCCTCAGCCAAAACTTACCTTTTAGATATTGGTCTTTCAACACCTCCATGAATGGCATTGCAAGTCTCTGGAATTATTTTAAAGACTGTTGCATGTTCAATACGAAATTGGAAGGACAGGCTCTGTAGGTCTCACCTGCACAAAGACACAGATTACCAAATAAGGGTTACAAACCCAAGTAGCTAGTTAAGTTTTCAGCTAACAGACAGACCTCGTGTTTTATTTAGCATTTAAGAGCTCAGAACATTACATGGGCATCCTGAGAAAAATACAACCATGAAGCCAGCTGGCTATGTATGCCTAGATGCTAGCCAACACCAAACATTTGAAAAATAGATACAAGAAACATTTTAAATCATGTTAACTAACTAACGTATTGTTTACATGTTTTGTGTGGCTAGCAAGTGAGCATACATAGTCAGCTAGCTAGTTTTTACTTGTCTTCATGGTTCTCTTTGTCACGCTGACCATCTAATATCAACATCAAACAGTTAAACATTAGGTTAGCTATCACTCACCAGTTGCCAGGAATCGCAGAAATGCTGTCCTTGAAATTAGTGTCTTGCTTCCCGATTTAGAGGGGCCACAAACTCCACTAGCTTACGGAATTGTTCAGGATACAACCGGGAAAGATTCTGGAACTGGGGTACATCACCCAACTCCAGCACCCTACACAAGTTTGCGTAGGCTCCTTTAGGGCCCTAGAAAATCTGTAATTTTTTCTGTTCGGGTTCTCCATATTTAATAGGGCACTACTCTTTGGGCTTGGCACTGCATCAGCCAAGGCCTGCTACCTAATCTCCTTTCCCTTGGTTGGATGTTTTTGCTCTTGTTGGTTGCTCTCGTCTTTCTACAAAAAGTAAATAGCCATCGCAAACACTTCCAGCTTTTTCTGGTCCATGGTGACACAGAGATGGACTTGCTTGGTTGGTCTTCAGCTGCATATTTGGCATCCGTCTGTTTTACTACTTTGTCTTCCAGTGTTGCGGTGGTAGTCCTGCCCCCCCCCTGCCCCTGCCCCTTTTTTTCATGCGCTATTAGGACCACATCGGACTGATCTCAATTGTTATATGGGCCATGGGCTAGGGAATAATTGGTTCTGGGGGGTTTAAATTGACCTTTACATGTAGTGTCTTCTTTTGGAAATTCAAGCTGTTGTAGCCTTTTTAACCTGTATTTGTTTGCCACAGTGAGGACAATACATGGGAACCGCAGGACAACCTGGATTGCCCTGACCTGATTGCTGAGTACATGCAGAATCATCATAACAAAAAAGAAAGTTACAAGAAAGAGTCTGGTGGCAAGAGGAAAGCTGGCGAATCTGACACAGAGGCAGGGGGTGAAGAAGGCAGGCCCAAGAAGAGGAAAGATGAGGTGAGAGCCTGTACTTGGTTTCAATATTAAAGAAAATGCCTGATTCTATATACTGTGATTGTAGCCTTGTACTGAACCTTCTCCCCCTTCTCTCCTTATCCATCACTCTGTCAGGCAGAGAAGCCCAGAGGCTTTGCTCGTGGACTTGACCCCGAACGGATCATTGGAGCCACAGACTCCAGTGGAGAGCTGATGTTCCTCATGAAATGGTGAGTTCTGGGCAGCATTGGGAATTTTACACTTTTCGCTATACGGTACTGGGAGAGTGGAAGGTTTGTCAAATACTAGTTGTCCCCTCCAAAAAAGTGGGACAAAAAAACTGGTTCAAGTGGCTTCACCCTTAAATTCTGTCTCCACAGGAAGAACAGTGATGAGGCGGACCTGGTGCCGGCCAAGGAGGCCAACATTAAATGTCCACAGGTGGTCATCTCCTTCTACGAGGAGCGTCTGACATGGCACTCCTACCCCACCGAGGAGGAAGAGAAGAAGGATGAGAAGAACTAGCCACAGGTCCAGGATGAAGGGGAAGGGGGTTCAGAGGGTGGGGTTTAGAGTGGAGGGGTGGAACAGAGAAGCTGATTAGTTTCAAAACCTTCTTTCTGCAAACCCGGACTGTTGAAACTAAAACAGAGGTTGACAGATGGGTAGGGATGAAGGGAAGACTTGTCAAGGAGGTGGGTTGGGGTTCATGGGTAAATAGAACTCGTAAGTCTCAAGATCATTTAATCAGGCCTCACTTTTGGGTGTTATCAGCTAGGATCATGGGATATGTAGTTTTCAGTCCCTGAGCACTGAATTGTTTCAAAATCACCAGCTTCGCCTCAGAAAAGCTTTTGTCAAGATACACTTTTGAGTTAGCGAGGTACCACTACAGCAGCTGAGTTTACGTAATGAAATGGTCAGATTCCAAAACATGATCCAGCAAAGGTTCTCAGCTAATTCAATTGAAATAGCCAATCTTAATTTCCAGTTTTCTTGCGTGAAATGTTGAAGTTGATTTCTAGTCAGAGCATTATCTTGTACCTACACAAGATAATCGAGCAACTTGCAGTGCTTTTTGTTTCTCTTTCTACTTTTTAAGAAACTCTGTTTTAAGTGTTGGCACCTGCCTTCCTTTGCCATATCATTATCATATAATGTGTAAATAGGTTTTATTTGGTTAGTTTTATTTGGTTTTGAGTGCGATCTAAGAAGAAGGATTCTATTTGAGTGTTTTGGATGTTCAGACTAGAGTTAGTCTGGATTCTGGTCTTTAAGTGTTACGCATAGGAGGTATATACAGTGAGGGGAAAAAAGTATTTGATCCCCTGCTGATTTTGTACGTTTGCCCACTGACAAAGAAATGATCAGTCTATAATTTTAATGGTAGGTTTATTTTAACAATGAGAGACAGAATAACAACAAATAAATCCAGAAAAACTCATGTCAAAAATGTTATAAATTGATTTGCATTTTAATGAGGGAAATAAGTATTTGACCCCCTCTCAATCAGAAAGATTTCTGACTCCCAGGTGTCTTTTATACAGGTAACGAGCTGAGATTAGGAGCACACTCTTAAAGGGAGTGCTCCTAATCTCAGTTTGTTACCTGTATAAAAGACACCTGTCCACAGAAGCAATCAATCAATCAGATTCCAAACTCTCCACAATGGCCAAGACCAAAGAGCTCTCCAAGGATGTCAGGGACAAGATTGTAGACCTACACAAGGCTGGAATGGGCTACAAGACCATCGCCAAGCAGCTTGGTGAGAAGGTGACAACAGTTGGTGCGATTATTCGCAAATGGAAGAAACACAAAATAACTGTCAATCTCCCTCGGCCTGGGGCTCCATGCAAGATCTCACCTCGTAGAGCTACAATGATCATGAAAACGGTAAGGAATCAGCCCAGAACTACACGGGAGGATCTTGTCAATGATCTCAAGGCAGCTGGGACCATAGTCACCAAGAAAACAATTGGTAACACACTACGCCGAGAAGGACTGAAATCCTGCAGCGCCCGGAAGGTCCCCCTGCTCAAGAAAGCACATACAGGGCCGTCTGAAGTTTGCCAATGAACATCTGAATGATACAGAGGAGAACTGGGTGAAAGTGTTGTGGTCAGATGAGACCAAAATCGAGCTCTTTGGCATCAACTCAACTCGCCGTGTTTGGAGGAGGAGGAATGCTGCCTATGACCCCAAGAACACCATCCCCACCATAAAACATGGAGGTGGAAATATTATGATTTGGGGGTGTTTTTCTGCTAAGAGGACAGGACAACTTCACCGCATCAAAGGGACGATGGACGGGGCCATGTACCGTCAAATCTTGGGTGAGAACCTCCTTCCCTCAGCCAGGGCATTGAAAATGGGTCGTGAATCGGTATTCCAGCATGACAATGACCAAAAACACACGGCCAAGGCAACAAAGGAGTGGCTCAAGAAGAAGCACATTAAGGTCCTGGAGTGGCCTAGCCAGTCTCCAGACCTTAATCCCATAGAACATCTGTGGAGGGAGCTGAAGCTTCGAGTTGCCAAACGTCAGCCTCGAAACCTTAATGACTTGGAGAAGATCTGGAAAGAGGAGTGGGACAAAATCCCTCCTGAGATGTGTGCAAACCTGGTGGTCAACTACAAGAAACATCTGACCTCTGTGATTGCCAACAAGGGTTTTGCCACCAAGTACTAAGTCATGTTTTGCAGAGGGGTCAAATACTTATTTCCCTCATTAAAATGCAAATCAATTTATAACATTTTTGACATGCGTCTTTCTGGAATTTTTTGTTGTTATTCTGTCTCTCACTGTTCAAATAAACCTACCATTAAAATTATAGACTGATCATGTCTTTGTCAGTGGGCAAACGTACAAAATCAGAAGGGGATCAAATACTTTTTTCCCTCACTGTAGAGTTGTGAACAATGGTATGGAGCAGGGTTTCCGTTAGGAAAGCGTGGTGCTGGACATTTGACTGGCAGCATTTTAATTTACCGGACATTTGAGAAATGTACCCGACCCCATATGCATTGGGTGCGTAACCTGATTAGGGAGTACAGCCACAGTGCTCAGAATGCATCCTTACCAAATTCCGATGCGCACTTTGAAGATGTTAGAATAACTGTCCACATTTTACTTTTTCTCAGCCAACAAGATGAGTAATGAACAGCAAAATCACTAGCCTATGTCAATCTACTATCCCCCATAGTAGAAGATTTTACCTATTTATTGGTCAGCTTGTCGTTCTGTGCGAGAAAGAAATGGCCTACTCCAAACACTGGGACAGTTGTGGGACGACAGATCCCAAATTCATACAACCAGTAGGCCTAGGCTACATCAATGAATAGGCTAAAAAGCATTATTTTGCAATGTTTTTTGTTGTTGTTTTGTTTTTCATACAATTGGCCGGCGCCAATTTCATTTATTGGCTTTTCACTTTTTTTATCGGCCAAAAGCCGGCTATTACCGGCTAACAGAAACCCTGATATGGAGCTACTAACTTTTTTGTAGAGCACCAATATGACCTATGTAACCTGAGTTGTTTGTGGTCTCGTACCCGTGGCTAATAAGACTTGATTGGTGTGATAACATACCCTCAGAAAACAGGCAACAAGTAAGAAGCTAGAGATGAAGTTGGGAAAGATGGGCATTTACTCAGATTCATCTTTGGTGCAAAGCTTCATTTACTATTAACGCCCACATATTCTGTCCTTATTTCTTGTCGAGCTCTTCCCATGTGCAGTACATGCTCACCATTCATAGGCTTCCTTGCGGTGATTGGGGCTTTTAGGAGGTTTGGTATTGGCGTCAAACTGCACTGTAAATACGTGGATTTGGATTAAGGGGGTGGGAAGGGTTGGGCTCAGTCAAGGCCCATGGTTTTATTTTATTGGCAATCAGTAAAAATTGGCTATGTGGTTGCGAAGATGAGGGATCGACAAAAACAAATAATGATGACATTTTTCTTTTTCTAGCAATGCAACCAACATAAGCCAGTAATTCAAGTGTCAAATCTCTCCCAAGAGGAATACAGAGGTAAATGTAGTGTCTATGCCAGGGCTCTCCAAACCTGTTCCTGGAGAGCTACGGTCCTTTAGGTTTTCGCTACAACCCTAATCTAGTGCACCTGATTCTAATAATTAGCTGGTTGATAAGCAGAATCGGGTAAATTAAAACGGGGGTTGAAGAGAACCTATAGGAGAGTAGCTCTCCAGGAACAGGGTTGGAGAGGCCTGGTTTATGCACATGCACCTCTGTTTTACTAAACCCGTGTTTTAAATAAAGATGATGGGCCCCTAGGTATAGTCGATATTGTGATTCAAAGTAAATACAATGGTTTTAAGGTGGTCTGTTTATAGTATAAAGTAAATATATCCAAAGTGTTGGCAGCCATGTGAATGTAGATCAATTTAGCAACTTATCCATCTCACACAACTGACAAACTGATTATGGCCCTTCTGCCCAGGAAATCGCAAGACCAGATCAAGACGACTTCTCCAACTAAGCTAATTCTACTTTCAGACTTTACTTTTTAGCTCTGATGTTAATTCTCGCTGTGTCTGGACCTGTTATATTAAAATGAGCTGCCAATTAAAGATCTGACACACCTCACAGAGGTGGGTGGGTTATATTCAAGTTTGGTTTGTGGGGCTTCATGTCCCCCTGGCTTAATTGCAGAATTGTTCACTGCTCTACTGCGTCTGAATATCCCTCTTCTGGCATCTTTCAAATCCTAAATCGTTAAGTAATTGATTTAGTCGATTCATCACAGCTAACAATAGCTTGAATTAAAAAGTGTTACACGATTTAACTGATTAATCGTGACTAACATTTAAATGTTGAGGTACTGAAGACTGCCACCAGTACCAGGGGTTTTACAGCCCTGGTTATAGAGCCTGTTGCCTTGAATTGATTTTGAATTGGCATTTTACTGCTCATTTTAACATGACAAGTCTAAGAGTGCTGTATATCTTTTCTAATATACCAGACCGGAATATGTCTATATATATACAGTATATCCTAGTCAAGTGGCTCATATGTAACCTTTTAGTTATTTTGTCTTTGACTCTTTCTCGTGTCTACTGAAGATACATCTCTTGTTGCATGTTTCTTGCTTTCAATCAATGTCACCATTTGCAGTGGTTACTTTTACTTGTTTAAATGTTTTTGGACAATAAATCTTTTTTTTAACAATGGTGTTTCATATAATTTGTCGAAACGAGTTAATTTGTAATTCTTTAGTACGTATAAGTATTCTTAGAAATATCACTCAATCATCAAGGCAAAAGGGATCAAAAAGAGATGTAGGTTGAAAATGCTTTATTCACCCAAAAGTAACATCCCTTGGTTGCAAGCAAGTATTCAAAAGTATGAAACAGAATGGGGTGAGAACACCTCGTAAAACAAAATATTGTTATTTTCAAACCAATAATACAATAAAGCACCTCTAATTCAGTGTTTTTGTTAAATACTTTTCTGTTGATGATATTGGACTCTTGGAAAGTGCTTGACAAAACATAACAGTAGTGTGAAGACACAATCACAGTACTTGTAGTGGCATTTAATACATGTTTTTCCTTATTTTTAACGTTTATGAAAATGTAGTGATATGTTATGCAGCTTTAACAGTTGTATTCCAGTATGATACTGGTGATAATTCATTCAATTTCAACTTGTTACAAATAAGTCCACAACCATATCATAAACACTGTTGTTGGCACTGGGCCTGAGTAGATACTATATCCAGGTACTTTAAACCAATCTATTTTCTGAATATCATTGTAACATTGTCTGCATCATGTTGGCATACAGTCACATCCCCTGAGAACCACAGATAGCTGTGTGGGTAACTAAGGCTTTACTAAAGGCACTATCCAACTCCACTATCTGACAGCTATTATGCACCAGTTAATGGCAACTTGTGTTGTGTTCGATAGGCTTTAGACAGGAGCAAACCCTTTTGGTTCCCTTTTGTTCTCAACCAGGCTCCCGTCTTACCCTTCTTACTTGGGTATACACTCACTGGTCAGTTTATAAGGTACACCGCCCAGTTCATGAAAATGGATCACTCCTACAGACAGTGAGTCTCGTGGCCGAGGCTTGCTATATAAAGCAGGCAGATGGGCATCGAGGCATTCAGTTACTGTTTGGTTAAACGTTAGAATGGGCAACGAGTGACCTAAGCGACTTTGAGCGTGGTATGATCGTCGGTGCCTGGCTCGCCGGATCCAGTATCTCAAACGTCCGCCCTCCTGAGCTTTTCACACACAACGGTGTCTAGGGTTTACTGAGAAGGGTACGACAAACAAAAAACATCCAGTCAGCGGCAGTCCTGTGGACGAAAACAGCTCGTTGATGAGAGAGGTCGAAGGAGAATTGCAAGAATCGTGCAAGCTAACAGGCGGGCCACAAACGGACAAATAACGGCGCAGTACAACAGTGGTGTGCAGAACGGCATCTTGGAACGCACAACTCGTCGATCCTTGTCACGGATGGGCAATTGCAGCAGATGACCACACCGGGTTCCACTCCTATTAGCTAAATACAAGAAGCGGCTCCAGTGGGCATGTCATCACCAACAATGGACAATTGAGGACTGGAAAAACATTGCCTGGTCTGCTGAATCCCAGTTCATGTTGCGTCATGCTCATGGCAGAGTCAGGACTTGGCGTAAGCAACATGAGTCCATGGACCCATCCTGCCTGGTACAGGCTGGTGTAGGTGGTGTACTGGTGTGGGGAATGTTTTTCCTGGCACACATTGAGTCCCTTGATACCAATTGAGCAACAAAGGTTTCCGACACCTTATAGAATCCATGCCCCGAAGATTTTGGGTTGTTCTGGAGGTATAGGGGGGCCCGAGCCGGTACTAGATGTGTACCTAATAAACTGTCCAGTGAGTGATGACTTCAAGGAACCTAGGCCTACCCTCTCAATATATAGGCACCTGAAGACCGGAACAGAAATGTGCCCGCATTGCTTCAAGGGCCCGGTCTTGTAGTTGTCTTTTGGCTAAATGCCTTAGGCTAGCCCTTCCTCCTTGTCACCTTAGTGTTTTATGTACTGTATTTCTTTGGAAGGCTGACACGGTCCTCCCAACAGTTATTTTGCTCCTGAGACAGGTTTTCCCTTTGTTTTTCCAAGACGCTCACAAGATTCTTGCATTATCATATTTGTGCTACATGTCCTTTCCAGCAAATAAACTATCAGAGCAGATTAAACCGATTTAGGAAGACCATTTGCATCCTCTTGCATCATTCCTTTTCAGTTCCCTCTTATTGTGAGAAATTCTTGAATCTCTACAGCCATCCCCTTGTCAATCGACTCCTTGAGTCCTACACCAAACCTGACACCCGACTAATCTTTTCACTTTTTTCTGTCCTTGTGGGGCTTGCGGTTTTGCTCACTGGCTGAAACGTTCCGTGTCGCAAGCAGGACCTGTCCATCATTGCCAAATTGGAGGGTGTAGTCAGTGGCAGGCAAGGGTCTTCCTTGCTCATCCCGCAGACGGGAAAAAACCTCCTGGTACAGACTACTGAGCCGCTGCTTCATTTCCCGGACAGAGCGAAGGTTCTCTGCCTTTTCCTTCAACAGGCGGGCCTTGTGGCGGCATAATCCTTCAACTCCCTCCTCGAGCCCAAACAGGACATCAAGCTTGCGTCGGCGGCAGTTCTGAGCGGCCATCTTGTTTTTGCCCCGCCTGCGAATGTCGCGGATCAGGTTGAGCTGGGCCTCACTGAGACGATGCTTGGTCAGAAGTTCGTTGAACTCCTCCACGGGCAGGTTGACGATGAGATCGTTGGAAAAGGGGATCTTCATGGTGCGAGCCCGGCGCTCATCACGGCCCCAAAGCTTATTGGAAATGTCATGCTCATAGGGTTTGCTGTAACGCGACTTTGGTAGCTTGAGGGATTTTCCCTGCGTGGGAGAGTTGGCCCTAGGCTGGTTGTAGGTATGGTCGTGGCCCACTTTTTCCAGCCAAGGGAGGTTGTTGAAACGCCCAGGCTTCTGGTAGCTTGTGCTGCACATCTTGCCGACTTCTGGGGAGTAGCCTCCCACAGCACCTTCCTCTCGCTCCACAATATCCTCCATGTCAGAGCTGTAGCCCACAGCCCCTTCGTCAGAAAACACAGAAGAGTCAGATGATGAAGAGGACGAAGAAGATGAATAGGATGCCTCCGAACCGCTAGGGGATGCAGGGCTGTGGCTGAAGTTCAGAGAAAGTCCAGAGTCAGAGTCTAGCTCCTCCTCAAGTTGGGAGGCCTGTGTTGCGTTGTAGCCTTCCTCCAGAGCCAGGTCCAGGAAGCTAATCTCATCCAGCAAGGCATCATCCAAGAGGGAGCCGAGTGGGTTAGGCAGGACTGGTTCCTCCAGAAAGAGACTTGACTGAATGGAAGGCATGTGGTTGCCAACTGTGCCATTGAGTGCCAAAGGAAGGGTGGTATCTGTCAGGTCAGATGGGCCAAAGGTCAAGTTAAGGTCAAAGTCAGGTCCGCTGGAGGACTGACTAAGCAGGGATGGCTGGAGTGTGGCCTCCAGGGGAACACTTCCCCCGAAGCTGGGATTGAAGGGGTAACTATCTTGGCTGCTTCCGGGCAGGATTGCCTGATGAAGGCTGACATCCTGGTGAACGGGGTCCATCAAGCTGGAACTCTGAATAGATCCAGATTGCATTACATCTCTGTCAAGGTCCATATCCTTCCAAAATAATACAAGAAGTTGGATTGCTCTCAGGACAAGGGTAGTTCAAAGTTTATACACATTTTGACATATTTAAATAAATAATGATTTTGTGATGTGGATAAAATCAGAAACCACTTAGGACTTACTTCTGGCTCCATGATGGCGAGAATATCATGCCACTGCTGCTCCAAGTCCAGAGAGGGATCCTCATGGGACAGCAGGGGGGACAGAAGAAGCTCTCGGACAGGGGTTGGGTCCTCGCCGCTGGTTTCCCTCAGATCTATGCCAACTGGGTCTGACAGCTAAAAACAGAAACATCACAATGGTCATTCAATGGTCAACAAACCTATCAATGGTCATCTTTTACCCTAGTACCATCAAATAAAACAACTGTACTGTACCTCTATCTCCTCTCCAAAAGGGAAGGTGTCTTCCAAGAGCCGTAGACATTCCTGGAAGGACATTGAGGACTGAGCTTCCAAGCTAGCAAACTGATGGAGAAGAGAACAGGAGTGAGCAGAGAGCTACCTGGATGTTCTGGATGGTGACAATGGTTCCTTTCTTCTGAGCTGAACTGACACAGATGGTGGAGATGATTAGGCTTTTACAGAACATGATATGGCAAGAGGGTAAAACTAAACAGTTGGAACAGCGTGGCTTTATCTGAATCATTTTGTAGTGTGGTATCAAATGTTCATTTCATTTCACTATATTGTATTTCTCCTTAGGTCAAGGAAACTCATGCTCCAGCTACACACCACTGAGGAGTGCAAATGCCTTTGTAATGATATGTGGCTGCCCCTGTTCCCAAAATTAGGTATAGCGGATTAGCAAGACTTTCAGGTCTCTTCTAACCCATAGGAGTGCAAGAGATTGGGGTTAGAAACTGCCATATAAAAGGGCAGGTTTCTGGGTTAGGTTCTTATTTTACACACTTGGGAAGGCTGCTTCCTATCTCCACCTCATCTACACCAAACACCCTATCCCGCTTCACGACGCACAGCCAGGATAGAAAACCCATATTTGTTTTCAAGCAAACGGAGTGTTACTCTTAACCAAAGTGCACGTGTCAGGGCCTCACTCGGTCTCTCAGCTGAGGGGGCAAGTTTCCAATGTTTGGAGAAAGCAGCTCCTATTCCATCTTGAATGCCAGTCTTGCCATGTCTAACATTTCAGCATGTGCGTTTATAACATAATTGAACCAGGATGTCGAAGAACAAGTCCAAGTGTACAGGTATGTATGACATATGGACATTTATAAGCCTCAGGACGGAGTCCCACCTGATCAGATAAATCCTGTGCAAGTTCTCTATTCGCACGGTCGTAAGAGCGTCCACCATCCCTCCAGATTTCTCTCCAGGTGTCCCCCACCAGCTCCTCCTCCTCTCCCTCCTCAGACCTCTGATGGCGTCCATGATAAGAGTGATCCTGCCAAAGCGTATCTGTATCCTGTGAACACACAATAATAATTGAAATGTTAGGTGTAACAATGTTATCTACACCTCTTTATTAAGCATAATAACAATTAAATTATCCCTACATTTTACATTTTAGTCATTTAGCAGACGCTCTTATCCAGAGCGACTTATAGTTTGTGAGTGCATACATTTTCATCCTGGACCCCCGTGGGAAACGAACCCACAACCCTGGCATTGCAAGCGCCATGCTCTACCAACTGAGCTACACAATGCCCTATGTATCCTTGTATGTTTGATTTAAGTTCTCGCTGTACTATTATTAGATAGGACAAAAGGAGTAAGGGGATTGCAGCCACTGCGTTCTATCTACTAT
Organism: Coregonus clupeaformis; assembly: GCF_020615455.1. Taxonomy (NCBI): domain Eukaryota; kingdom Metazoa; phylum Chordata; class Actinopteri; order Salmoniformes; family Salmonidae; genus Coregonus; species Coregonus clupeaformis. The sequence goes on from NW_025533976.1 coordinate 299,008, forward strand.
TGTTTATTTTTCCATACAGGCCAATACATTAGTAGACATTGCATACAAACAGTGAGATGGCTATGAATAGACTTAACCTTTTCCTTAAGTTGGAGCTTAGAGATACCAACTGCTCCAGTTGTGTCCCTAAACCAGTTCTAAATTTGCAGCTGATCCTCTCGCCCTCCACTGAAAGGGACTATCGGAGTTCGGGATGTTGCCCTTTGTAATGCCCCGATTCTAACCTTACAGTACAGCGACCTGAGTGAAACTGACTAACTAACCGTCTTTGGCCTCTCCTTGGCTGTTTACACTTTGACTGTTTGGAACATTCTGAACTTGTGACCCCTTGAACAGTATTTGACAACATGTTTGACCTCTGACCAGGGGTTGGAAACGAAATTATATACTACACATTAGGAATATTTTGGTAACATGTTGCGCATAGAATTAAAAAAGTATTGTCAGACATTATTCATTCTAATCAGACAGATTTTTTACATGGAAAATATATTGGAGATAATATAAGGCAAGTACTGGAAACAATAGAACACTATGAAAAATCTGGGAAACCAGGCCTGCTATTCATAGCAGACTTCGAAAAGGCATTTGATAAAGTACGACTGGGGTTTATATATAAATGCCTGGAGCATTTCAATTTTGGAGAATCTCTTGTAAAATGGGTTAAAATCATGTACAGTAACCCTAGGTGTAAAATAGTAAATAATGGCTATTTCTCAGAAAGTTTTAAACTGTCAACAGGAGTGAAACAAGGTTGTCCACTATCGGCATATCTATTTATTATGGCCATTGAGATGTTAGCTATTAAAATCAGATCCAATAATAATATCAAGGGATTAGAAATCCAGGGCTTAAAAACAAAGGTGTCATTGTACACTGATGATTAATGTTTTCTTTTAAATCCACAACTTGAATCCCTCCACAGCCTCATAGAAGATCTAGATACATTTTCTAACCTCTCTGGATTACAACCAAATTATGATAAATGTACTATATTACGTATTAGATCCCAAAAAAAAATTACATTGCCATGTAGTTTACCAATAAAATGGTCTGATGGTGATGTGGATATACTCGGAATACATATCCCAAATGAAATAAATGATCTCACTCCAATAAATGTTAATAGAAAGTTAGCAAAAATAGATAAGATTTTGCTACCATGGAAAGGTAAATACAGTGGGGGGAAAAAGTATTTAGTCAGCCACCAATTGTGCAAGTTCTCCCACTTAAAAAGATGAGAGAGGCCTGTAATTTTCATAATATGTACACGTCAACTATGACAGACAAATTTAGAAAAAAATATCCAGAAAATCACATTGTATGATTTTTTATGAATTTATTTGCAAATTATGGTGGAAAATAAGTATTTGGTCACCTACAAACAAGCAAGATTTCTGGCTCTCACAGACCTGTAACTTCTTCTTTAAGAGGCTCCTCTGTCCTCCACTCGTTACCTGTATTAATGGCACCTGTTTGAACTTGTTATCAGTATAAAAGACACCTGTCCACAACCTCAGTCACACTCCAAACTCCACTATGGCCAAGACCAAAGAGCTGTCAAAGGACACCAGAAACAAAATTGTAGACCTGCACCAGGCTGGGAAGACTGAATCTGCAATAGGTAAGCAGCTTGGTTTGAAGAAATCAACTGTGGGAGCAATTATTAGGAAATGGAAGACATACAAGACCACTGATAATCTCCCTCGATCTGGGGCTCCACGCAAGATCTCACCCTGTGGGGTCAAAATGACCACAAGAATGGTGAGCAAAAATCCCAGAACCACACGGGGGGACCTAGTGAATGACCTGCAGAGAGCTGGGACCAAAGTACCAAAGCCTACCATCAGTAACACACTACGCCGCCAGGGACTCAAATCCTGCAGTGCCAGACGTGTCCCCCTGCTTAAGCCAGTAAATGTCCAGGCCCGTCTGAAGTTTGCTAGAGTGCATTAGAGGATTGGGAGAATGTCATATGGTCAGATGAAACCAAAATAGAACTTTTTGGTAAAAACTCAACTCGTCGTGTTTGGAGGACAAAGAATGCTGAGTTGCATCCAAAGAACACCATACCTACTGTGAAGCATGGGAGTGGAAACATCATGCTTTGGGGCTGTTTTTCTGCAAAGGGACCAGGATGACTGATCCGTGTAAAGGAAAGAATGAATGGGGCCATGTATTGTGAGATTTTGAGTGAAAACCTCCTTCCATCAGCAAGGGCATTGAAGATGAAACGTGGCTGGGTCTTTCAGCATGACAATGATCCCAAACACACCGCCCGGGCAACGAAGGAGTGGCTTCGTAAGAAGCATTTCAAGGTCCTGGAGTGGCCAAGCCAGTCTCCAGATCTCAACCCCCATAGAAAATCTTTGGAGGGAGTTGAAAGTCCGTGTTGCCCAGCGACAGCCCCAAAACATAACTGCTCTAGAGGAGATCTGCATGGAGGAATGGGCCAAAATACCAACAACAGTGTGTGAAAACCTTGTGAAGACTTACAGAAAACGTTTGACCTGTGTCATTGCCAACAAAGGGTATATAACAAAGTATTGAGAAACTTTTGTTATTGACCAAATACTTTTTTCCACCATAATTTGCAAATAAATTCATTAAAAATCCTACAATGTGATTTTCTGGATTTTTTTAAGTGGGAGAACTTGCACAATTGGTGGCTGACTAAATACTTTTTTTCCCCACTGTACCTGTCAATTTGTGGAAAAATCATCCTGATTAACTCTTTAGTATTATCCCAGTTTCCCTATTTGCTTATGGCCTTGCCTACGCCTAGCGAATAGTTTTTTTAATTATATGAGAAAAAAATATTCAATTTTATTTGGAACGGCAAGCCAGACAACATTAAACGGGCCTATTTATATAATGAATATGAATTCGGAGGACAGAAATTATTAAATATTAAAGCATTAGACCTATCACTAAAAGCTTCAGTCATACAAAAGTTATACTTAAATCCGAACTGGTTCTCTAGAAAATTAGTAAGATTGTCTCACCCAATGTTCAAGAATGGCCTTTTTCCCTTTATTCAGATTACAACCTCTCACTTTCAGTTATTTGAAAAGGAAATCATCTCCCAAATATCACTATTTCTAAAACAAGCCATAGAAAGTTGGTTCCAATTTCAATTTCAATTTACATCATTTAGCAGACGCTCTTAAATTTAATCCTCCAGAAACAACAGAACAAATAATGCAACAAATATTGTGGTGAAACTCAAATATACTAATTGATAAAAAAAACTTTTTTTTTGACAAAATGTTTAAAAAAGGTATAATCTTCATAAATGATATCATCGGTAGGACTGGTGGAGTTATGTCTCACATGCAGTTAACAAAAACATATGGAAATGTCTGCTCTACACCAAAATTACAAACAAATAATTGCAGCATTACCGCAAAAATGGAAGAGGAAAGTGGAAGGGGGAAAAAGTAAGCTTGTCTGTCGGCCTTGCATTCAAGAACATAATTGGTTAAAGAAAACTGTGATAAATAAAAAAGTATACCAGTTTCATTTAAGGACCAAAGGATTGACAGCCGTTCCATATAGATTGCAAAATAGTTGGGAAGAGATTTTTGACGTACCGATCCCATGGCATAGTGTTTATGAACTGATACGCAAAACGACGCCGGATTCAAAACGTATAATTTTTCTATTTAAATTATTACATACAATTCTTGCTACCAATAGAATGTTATTTATATGGGGGATACAATCTTCCCAGCTCTGCAGATTTTGCAGCGAAGAGACAGAATCATTAGATCATTTGTTTTGGTACTGTCCATTTGTAGCTTGTTTTTGGACACAGGTCCAGGAATGGCTAAAGGATTGCAATATTTACCTGGAGCTAACCCTGCAGATAGCATTGCTGGGTGATCTGAAAAGTCATAGTCAATCGATCAATAATATAAGAATTATTTTAGCAAAAATGTTTATTTTCAATTTACAATCTGTAGAAACAATGTTTGTAAAACATCACAGTACAGTTGAAAAATATATGGCAAATAGAAATCCAATATGGATGGTGTTAAGAGATAGATGGGTGGTGTTGAATTGAGTTGAAGGATGGGACTAATAACAACTGACAACAACAAGATAACTAATGTAAAGCATACTGTGTCCATAATAAGTATATATTGAGAGCTTTTGTAAAAGAGCACAGTTAGAAAGATATGGCATATAGAAGCAAACTGGATGGAAATCATGAAAATGATCGGAGAGGTTGAGGGTAGAGGAAGTTCAGGAGTAAAACCAAACAAAATATGATTATTGTAAAATTGACAGTGTCCATAAAATGTATATAGTACAATGAGGGGAAAAAAGTATTTGATCCCCTGCTGATTTTGTACGTTTGCCCACTGACAAAGACATGATCAAGAGTGTGCTACTAATCTCAGCTCGTTACCTGTGTAAAAGACACCTGGGAGCCAGAAATTTTTCTGATTGAGAGGGGGTCAAATACTTATTTCCGTCATTAAGATGAAAATCAATTTATAACATTTTTGACGTGTTTTTCTGGATTTTATTTTATTTTATTCTGTCTCTCAATGTTCAAATAAACCTATCATTAAAATTATAGACTGATCATTTCTTTGTCAGTGGGCAAACGTACAAAATAAGCAGGGGATCAAATACTTTTTTCCCTCACTGTATGTATAAGCTGGAAGTAGAGGCCTAAGCATTGTTGTTCACTAGTTTACTCCAATTAGGGAAGGGGTGGTGGGGTTGGAAAGTAATAAAGTATAGTGGGGAGAACAAGTATTTGATACACTGCCGATTTTGCAGGTTTTCCTACTTACAAAGCATGTAGAGGTCTGTAATTTTTATCTTAGGTACACTTCAACTGTGAGAGACGGAATCTAAAAAATCCAGAAAATCACATTGTATGATTTTTAAGTAATTAATTTGCATTTTATTGCATGACATAAGTATTTGATACATCAGAAAAGCAGAACTTAATATTTGGTACAGAAACCTTTGTTTGCAATTACAGAGGTCATACGTTTCCTGTAGGTCTTAACCGCAGCAGGGATTTTGGCCCACTCCTCCATACAGACCTTCTCCAGATCCTTCAGGTTTCGGGGCTGTCGCTGGGCAATACGGACTTTCAGCTCCCTCCAAAGATTTTCTATTGGGTTCAGGTCTGGAGACTGGCTAGGCCACTCCAGGACCTTGAGATGCTTCTTACGGAGCCACTCCTTAGTTGCCCTGGCTGTGTGTTTAGGGTCGTTGTCATGCTGGAAGACCCAGCCACGACCCATCTTCAATGCTCTTACTATGTACAGTTGAAGTCGGAAGTTTACATACACCTTAGCCAAATACATTTCAACTCAGTTTTTCACAAGTTCTGACATTTAATCCTAGTAAAAATTCCCTGTCTTAGGTCAGTCAGGATCACCACTTTATTTTAAGAATGTGAAATGTCAGAATAATAGTAGAGAGAATTATTTATTTAAGCTTTTATTTCTTTCATCACATTCCTAGTGGGTCAGAAGTTTACATACACTCAATTAGTATTTGGTAGCATTGCCTTTAAATTGTTTAACTTGGGTCAAACATTTCGGGTAGCCTTCCACAAGCTTCCCACAATAAGTTGGGTGAATTTTGGCCCATTCATCATGAGAGAGCTGGTGTAACTGAGTCAGGTTTGTAGGCCTCCTTGCTCACACACGATTCTTCAGTTCTGCCCACTATTTTCTATAGGATTGAGGTCAGGGCTTTGTGATGGCCACTCCAATACCTTGACTTTGTTGTACTTAAGCCATTTTGCCACAACTTTGGAAGGATGCTTGGGGTCATTGTCCATTTGGAAGACCCATTTGCGACCAAGCTTTAACTTCCTGACTGATGTCTTGAGATGTTGCTTCAATATATCCACATAATTTTCCTTCCTCATGATGCCATCTATTTTGTGAAGTGCACCAGTCCCTCCTGCAGCAAAGCACCCCCACAGCATGATGCTGCCACCCCCATGCTTCACGGTTGGGTTGGTGGATTTTTGTTTCATCAGACCAGAGGACATTTCTCCCAAAAGTACGATCTTTGTCCCCATGTGCAGTTGCAAACCATAGTCTGGCTTTTTTATGTCGGTTTTGGAGCAGTGGCTTCTTCCTTGCTGAGCAGCCTTTCAGGTTATGTCGATATAGGACTCATTTTACTGTGGATATAGGTACTTTTGTACCTGTTTCCTCCAGCATCTTCACAAGGTCCTTTGCTGTTGTTCTGGGATTGATTTGCACTTTTCGCACCAAAGTACGTTCATCTGTAGGAGACAGAACGCATCTCCTTCCTGAGCGGTATGACGGCTGCGTGGTCCATGGTGTTTATACTTGCGTACTATTGTTTGTACAGATGAACGTGGTACCTTCAGGCGTTTGGAAATTGCTCCCAAGGATGAACCAGACTTGTGGAGGTCTACAAAAAAAATTCTGAGGTCTTAGCTGCTTTCTTTTGATTTTCCCATAATGTCAAGCAAAGAGGCGCTGAGTTTGAAGGTAGGCCTTGAAATACATCCACAGGTACACCTCCAATTGACTCAAATGATGTCAATTAGCCTATCAGAAGCTTCTAAAGCCATGACATCATTTTCTGGAATTTTCCAAGCTGTTTAAAGGCACAGTCAACTTAGTGTATGTGAACTTCTGACCCACTGGAATTGTGATACAGTGAATTATAAATGAAATAATCTGTCTGTAAACAATTGTTGGAAAAATTACTTGTGTCATGCACAAAGTAGATGTCCTAACCGACTTGCCAAAACTATAGTTTGTTAACAATACATTTGTGGAGTGGTTGAAAAACTACTTTTAATGACTCCAACCTAAGTGTATGTAAACTTCCGACTTCAACTGTATGTTGTGGGGGGAAAAAAGTATTTAGTCAGCCACCAATTGTACAAGTTCTCCCACTTAAAAAGATGAGAGAGGCCTGTAATTTTCATCATAGGTACACGTCAACTATGACAGACAAAATGAGGAAAAAAAATCCAGAAAATCACATTGTAGGATATTTCATGAATTTATTTGCAAATTATGTTGGAAAATAAGTACTTGGTCAATAACAAAAGTTTCTCAATACTTTGTTATATACCCTTTGTTGGCAATGACACAGGTCAAACGTTTTCTGTAAGTCTTCACAAGGTTTTCACACACTGTTGCTGGTATTTTGGCCCATTCCTCCATGCAGATCTCCTCTAGAGCAGTGATGTTTTGGGGCTGTCGCTGGGCAACACAGACTTTCAACTCCCTCCAAAGATTTTCTATGGGGTTGAGATCTGGAGACTGGCTAGGCCACCCAGGACCTTGAAATGCTTCTTACGAAGCCACTCCTTCTTTGCCCGGGCGGTGTGTTTGGGATCATTGTCATGCTGAAAGACCCAGCCACGTTTCATCTTCAATGCCCTTGCTGATGGAAGGAGGTTTTCACTCAAAATCTCACGATACATGGCCCCATTCATTCTTTCCTTTACACGGATCAGTCGTCCTGGTCCCTTTGCAGAAAAAACAGCCCCAAAGCATGATGTTTCCACCCCCATGCTTCACAGTAGGTATGGTGTTCTTTGGATGCAACTCAGCATTCTTTGTCCTCCAAACACGACGAGTTGAGTTTTTACCAAAAAGTTCTATTTTGGTTTCATCTGACCATATGACATTCTCCCAATCCTCTTCTGGATCATCCAAATGCACTCTAGCAAACTTCAGACGGGCCTGGACATGTACTGGCTTAAGCAGGGGGACACGTCTGGCACTGCAGGATTTGAGTCCCTGGCGACGTAGTGTGTTACTGATGGTAGGCTTTGTTACTTTGGTCCCAGCTCTCTGCAGGTCATTCACTAGGTCACCCTGTGTGGTTCTGGGATTTTTGCTCACCGTTCTTGTGATCATTTTGACCCCACGGGGTGAGATCTTGCGTGGAGCCCCAGATCAAGGGAGATTATCAGTGGTCTTGTATGTCTTCCATTTCCTAATAATTGCTCCCACAGTTGATTTCTTCAAACCAAGCTGCTTACCTATTGCAGATTAAATCTTCCCAGCCTGGTGCAGGTCTACAATTTTGTTTCTGGTGTCCTTTGACAGCTCTTTGGTCTTGGCCATAGTGGAGTTTGGAGTGTGACTGAGGTTGTGGACAGGTGTCTTTTATACTGATAACAAGTTCAAACAGGTGCCAGTAATACAGGTAACGAGTGGAGGACAGAGGAGCCTTTTTTAAGAAGAAGTTACAGGTCTGTGAGAGCCAGAAATCTTGCTTGTTTGTAGGTGACCAAATACTTATTTTCCACCATCATTTGCAAATAAATTCATAAAAAATCCTACAATGTGATTTTCTGGATTTTTTTTCCTCAATTTGTCTGTCATAGTTGAAGTGTACCTATGATGAAAATTACAGGCCTCTCTCATCTTTTTAAGTGGGAGAACTTGCACAATTGGTGGCTGACTAAATACATTTTTCCCCCACTGTATGTGTGTATATATACAGTGCCCTCCACAATTATTGGCACCCCTGTTTAAGATGTGGTCGAGGACTTCCAAAAATTCTCCTTTTTTTTTTAAACAACATAGAACCCAAATGCAAAAAAAGAGAAAAATCCAACCTTTTATTTAAGTACATTACTTTGGTGTAAAAAAAATAAATCACACATTTAGAAAAAAAAAAACTTGAAATCATGTGTCCCACAATTATTGGCACCCCTGATGTTAATACTTTGTACAACCCCCTTTTGCCAACAAGACAGCACTTAATCTCCTCCTATAACATTTCACAAGATTGGAGAACACAGAGAGAGGGATCTTTGACCATTCTTCTTTGCACAATCTTTCTAGATCATCCAGTGTCCTGGGTCCTCTCTTATGCACTCTCCTCTTTAGCTCGCCCCACAGGTTTTCGATTGGGTTGAGGTCTGGGGACTGAGATGGCCATGGGAGGACCTTGAGTTTGTGACTGCTGAACCATTTTTGTGTAGATTTTGCCACATGTTTTGGATCATTATCCTGCTGAAAGACCCAATGACGACCCATATTCAGCTTTCTGGCAGAGGCCATCAGGTTTTTATTTAAAATGTCCTGGTAGTTCAAAGCGTTCATAATGCCATGCACCCTAACAAGGTTCCCAGGGCCTTTGGAAGAGAAACAGGCCCACAGCATCACAGATCCTCCACCATACTTCACGGTGGGCATGAGGTGCTTTTCGGCATACTCATCTTTTGTTTTACGCCAGACCCACTTAGAGTGTGTGTTGCCAAAAAGCTCAATCTTAGTCTCATCTGACCAAAGCACACGATCCCAGTTGAAGTCCCAGTGCCGCTTAGCAAACTCCAGACGTTTACGTTTGTGAGTGTTAGTGAGAAAAGGCTTTTTCCTTGCATGCCTCCCAAACAGCTTGTTGGCATGTAGAGAGCGTCTGATGGTTGTTTTGGAGACTTTGTGACCCCAAGATGCCACTCTTTGATGCAATTCTGTGACAGTGAGCTTAGGACTTTTTTTTACTTCTCTTACCATCCTCCTCACTGTGCGTTGTAGCAAGATAAACTTGGGACCTCTTCCAGCCTTGTTTGTCACTGTTCCAGTTGTTTTAAACTTCTTAATGATTCCTCTGACTGTAGATACGGGCAAGTTAAGGCGAGTGGCTATTTTCTTGTAGCCATTGCCTGACTTATGAAGGTCGACACAAATCTGCCTTACTTGAATGGTGTGTTTTCCATGTCTTTGCCATGTTGACAAATGGGTAAGAGAATTAGGCCTCTGTGTCACGTCATATTTATACCCCAGGGAAACAGGAAGTCATGAATTACTAATTAAAAGTTCCTAGATACCCTGACCAACTTTAGCAACTACAGAAAAATTTATTTAAAAAAAAAAATCAATTAAAATTTTCAGCGGAATTGTTAGGGGTGCCAATAATTGTGGGACACATGATTTCAAGTTATTTTTTTTCTAAATGTGTGATTTTTTTTTAACCACCAAAGTAATGTACTTAAATAAAAGGTTGGATTTTTCAATTTTTTTGCATTTGGGTTCTATGTTGTTTAAAAAAAAAGGAGAATTTTTGGAAGTCCTCGACCACATCTTAAACAGGGGTGCCAATAATAGTGGAGGGCACTGATATATATATATATATATATATATATATATATTTGCGAGAAGAAAAAAAACATATGGGGGATTGGAAGTGATGCAGACAATTACATTGATGGAAGTTACAATCTATCTGCAATATTAAAGCTGATCTACCCCCTAAAAAAAACATAATAACAAAGATAAATAAAAAAAATAATAATATTTTGGTAACAGAAAATAACATTATTAACCGGTTCTCAAGGTTAGAAAATAACGGTTCTGTTCCGGAAGACTAGAGATCACTTTTGTTCCTGGTTCTGTTTCCCTGCTACTCTGGCATCACTCTCATGGGTTTGGATCAATGTGTACCTAAATGTGTTTTCCTCAAGCATAAGCACAACATGAGAAGTGTTAGGTAAGGGGGATGTGAGGTCAAAGGCAGCAGCTCTGGACAGATTTGGGCAGTGGATGGGGTCCATAGGGCTATGTGTAGAGGGCTCTGGGTATAGGGCTATACATATACCTGCTCCTGTCTGAAGAGGTGATCTACTACTAGCCTAAGCTAGTAAACAAGCGTTGCGAAATCAAAGGTGTGAATGTGTGCCAGAATGATGCCACCTCGTGTTACAAAACAAACAAGCTGTGGTCACAGGGCCAATATTCTGAGTGAAACATACCTACAAAGCTATTTGAGCTCTGAGTCCAAGTTTCCAAGACAAACATCTGGGGTCACAGCAGAGCTGGCGGGTCAAGACGTTGTCAGTTTGCCACCTTCCACAATATTGACATGTCACAATATTACTGCCCTGAGAGGCTCAGACAAATGAGCCTGGCAGCACTTCAGTGTTTCATTGAGCAAGTCAAGGTAATAGAGCAGAGATGAGTTGTAATAGAACTGAATAACAAGTCTAGGAAGTTAAGACAAATTATAGCACATGGCCTTAGGAGAGGTCCTTGACCCCTCTCTCTGTATGAATGCACAGAGAGAGGGGAGGGCAAAGGGTTCACTGAGCAGTATCCCAGAGGAAGCTTTGTTGACCTTTCTCCTCAAACATAATACTGTAGGACTGGTGATGTCTGGCACTTTAGACATGTCCAGCCTGGTGATTGTCTGGCACCCTGTAGCAATAGCAACACCTATAAGAGGGGGAGATGTGGTGGCATGCCCCAGACCCAGACAGAACCACACATTGCTGCCATAATATGATGCAGCTGGAGTTAAAAAATACAGCCCAGCTGTCTCTGTGCGGTTGCTGCTTCCCTGATGAGTTAGTCTGGGTGAAGGTCGTTATCAGGGACGATTAGTTCCTTGGAGGGAACTAAGAGTATCAGTATGTCTGAATCGTTACATCATGATTGCAGCACCTAACTTGGTCTCAGATGCTCAGTTCAATATCACTTACTAGAATCTTGTTTGACCCAGAAATCATAACCATCTATGGAGGAAGAGCACTGTGTTCCAAAACAAAATATTTGTCAACAGGACTATATCCATGGGGGGTTGGTGGGAAAACATGAGGCATGTACATTTTACACTGAGTACCAGTTAGCAATGCCAAAAAACATGCCCTCCTGTCCAGAAATAGCCAACAGGGCTACACATCCAGTCTGAACTGCATACTTGGTCAACTGTAACAGTGGACAGGCCAAATAACACCACTTTCTTTGCCCTGAGAGTGGCAGCTGATTTGGGAGGCTAAAATTAAAGCATCCGGTGTCTGTGGATGTCTGCAGTCACTGTGGCCCAAAAGACCAGAGGCCAGGAGATGGCAATGACACACAGAGGACTAAAACAAAACAACCCCCATACTTTTCCCAATCCAAAACAATCCCATTATGGAGTGTTGGAGAGTCCAGTGTAGGGTGCATACTCAGGCATGTTGCCAAGCAGATATATATTTAGACCCTACAGTGGCTGAAAACTCCCTACACTCCCAAAGTGACTAATATTGTACCTCAGTGCTAAATGAAAGTGATTTGATAGGATTTGGAAATTCCCCTTCAAAGTCTAGGTTAGTGCAGAAAAATCTGTCCCCCGTGTTTGCAATATTTTAGGTATCTTCAGATAAGTTTATTTCCATAGTAAAATCAAGTATTATTGTGATTGCAATTCTAAATATGATTGGTGTCCAAATACAATTAGCCTACACGGAATGTGTGTACTTATGATGACTATGCCAGCCAGTTTATTCCTACACCAAATCAGCTAGGCTGCGATGGGCGTGGATAGCTGTATGTATGGGGCAAGACTGAACAGCCAGTGGCTAAAGTGGGACACATTTCCAGTCACACACCCCTCTCTGGCCTCCTTTCCCCTGACACGGAGCAGCCTGGGCCCGGTCAGCGCGCCCCTCACAGTTAGTGGAACATATCAACAAGCAGCTCTCCCTCAGCTGTTGAAAAACAAGGGGAAGTCCAGCCAAGCTTTTGGCATGCTGCTGCACTAACTCCCCGTGATTCTGTCATTCAATGCCCCACACTGTTGCTCAATTAGTGTTTCGGCTGCCAAAACACAAGCTCGAACAAAAGTGAGCACCTGCTAAAACATAATGATGGGGTTGTGACTTGGGTTAATTGTAATTTCTTACAATTACTCAAATGTAACTGTTGCAATACAGTTGGATATCCACACTTATCAAAAATAGACTGGATAAAACAACACTGTTGATATTTGTCCTGTCTTTAAAGTGATTTATGTCTTGTTTTCAAGTTCAGCAAGACCTCAGAGAGTAAACATTGACTACTAATGTCCTAAATGATTTGCCTCGTCATATTGGATATTATACTTCTGCTATTGAAATCTGAAGAGGTCAGCCCACCAAACACCATGCTTAATATACAATCCCCTTAACTTTTTTACTAGAATAAAACAAATGTTATAACAGGAAAAATATTTTACTTTAAGGCCTTTCCACACTGTTCGTCGGATTCAGTATTTTATGATTATTACCAAATCAAAATCTTTATCAACCTGGCATGATTGTATGATTTGCTTCAGTTTTGTCGTCACATTCTGCGATTGGCTTGAGAGGTTACGTCAGCTGACGTAGGCTAGGCCAACTGCAGCAGTGTATTTGATCTGCGCATGTGCCAGCACCAGCAGTGCACGCCTCCTTCTACGCTTATGCACGAGTGAAGTGAGTTCGGTAAAACTGAAAGTATGAGTCTATTAATTGTTTTCACATACAACCTTTATATGTCAGAATCAAATATGCTACCCAAAAATAACATGGTCACCGTGGTAAAAACGTTTATTTTGACTTGTGATTTTGTGCATTTATCAAAATCCCATTAGGTAGCCTGATTTCTGATGTCGTGTAAAGATTATTAGAGAAATCATTCTTCTTGCAAAGCATGTAAATGTTTAAGTCGAACTATTATATTAATCTGACTATTCAATCATGTTATTGTGTGTATACTCAGTGTTCTATTGGTCAGTCACTGGGATGGGCTCGTAACACCAGCCACACAACACGATAAAGCAGGGGTGTCAAACGTCCGGCCCGCGGGCCGGATCAGGCCCGCAAACGGGTTTAATCCGGCCCGCGAGATGATTTTGTAAAGTATAAAAATGCGCTGCAATTTTTCAATAAAATAAACTGCTGTTCCAATTGCGTCCACTGGATGGCGCAATAGCAATTGTGTTAAGCAAGCAAACTGTTTATACCGGGGCAGAGCAAGTAGGTCAAGTCTGTGTTTACTCACAGCCGAGACATCAGTGACGCTGCAGTGAAAGCTAGCTACCTCATTGCTAATGAAATCGCAGTGGCTTCAAAACCATTTAGTGAGGGTGAATTTGTAAAAACATGCATGATGAAGGCAGCTGAGATTGTGTGCCCTGAAAAGCGGCAGGCTTTTGCAAATATCAGCCTGACAAGAAACACAGTTGCAGACAGGATTTCCGATCTTTCAGTGGATTTGGACAGCCAGTTGAACCAAAAAGTAAAGTCATTTATTGCGTTTTCGGTTGCAATTGATGAAAGCACGGACATTACAGATGTTGCACAACTGGCCATTTTCATCCGCGGAGTTGATGACACATTGACCGTCACCGAGGAGTTCGTGGAGTTGGTGCCGATGACAGATACAACGACAGCAGCTGATATTTTTACCGCACTCGTCGGCGCGCTAGACAGGGTCGGAGTGGACTGGTCCCGCGCTGTCAGCCTGGCTACAGATGGTGCGCCCTCAATGATCGGGGAAAAAGCAGGCGTTGTGACAAAGTTCAGAGAGAAAGTGCAATCTGCAAATGGAGGACGTGATTTTTTGACTTTTCACTGTATTTTGCACCAGGAGGCTTTGTGTTGCAAGTCATTAAAGATGGATAACGTCATGAAGGTGGTCATCCAAACTGTTAATTTCATCCGATCCAGAAGCCTGAATCACCGTCAGTTTGACAGCCTTCTCAGAGAGAAAGACCACATCTATGGCCTGCCATACCACACTGAGGTAAGATGGTTAAGCCGAGGTGCTGAGGCGTTTCTTTGATTTACGAGAAGAAATTGAACAGTGTTAGAATTCCATTCCGCAGAATGGATGCAGGACCTTGCATTTATGGTGGATGTTACAGAGCACCTGAATAACTTGAACAAACAGCTGCAAGGGCGCAACAAAGTTGTCACGCAGTATTATGACAGCATACGTTCTTTCAAGTTGAAGCTGTCATTGTGGGAGACGCAAACTTGCCGGTGGTGATGCAGCTCACTTCCCCTGTCTGAAAAATGTGTGCGCGACCCAACATGTGGCAGACATGAAGCGGTTCAAAGATAAAATAACGGGACTGTTACGGGAGTTTGAGCAACGCTTTCAGATTTTTGGTGAACTGGAGAAAGACTTCAACGTTTTTTGCTCGCCATTCACCGTGAATCCCTCTGATCTGCCCGTCAGCATCCAACTTGAAATAATAGACTTGCAGTGTGACTCGGATTTGAAGGGCAAATTTGCCGCAGCTGGCTTGGACACATTTAATCAGAATCTCTTGCCAGGTTACCCCAACTTGACAGCCCTCGCTGCAAAACTGTTGTGCATGTTTGGAACCACATATCTTTGTGAGCAAGTTTTCTCTGTAATGAGCATAAATAAAACAAAGCTGCGCTCAAGGCTCACGCACAAGCACTTGAATCACATCCTGAAGTTGGCTGCCACTCAGGATGTGACGCCTGATATTGATGCGCTGGTGAAAGCTAAAAGATGCCAGGTATCAGGAGTCAAATAAACTATGCAACCCCACTTAAAGTGCTACATGAGACACCCTGATATAGTTCTGTCTGTGATCTGTGATATACTTCTGTGAATCACTGAGGCATTGTGTGTTTGTGTGTTCTTTGTCCTCAGAACTTTCAAATAACTTGAGGTGTTTTATGATTGATAGTGATGTTGTGCTTTTGGACACACTGTCCTCAGGCTCCAGCTTTATGTTTATATGTTTTTATGTTGATGTGCTATTGTTTTTAATTGATTTTATTTTATTTGTATATTTAACCTATTCTTGACTCGGTGGTTCTTGCACTTGTTTGGGGAACAGGATTTCATTCTTTTTATCTACATTTCTGCCTGAGAAATGACCCCCTGATATAGTTCTGTGATCTGTGAAACAGTTCTGTTAATTACTGAGGCATTGTGTGTTTGTGTTCTTTTTCTTTAGAATTTTCAAATAAACTTGACGTGTTTTATGATTAATAGTGATGTTGTGCTTGTACTATTTTGGACACACTGTCCTCAGGCTCCAGCTTTATGTTGTATGTTGATCGTATTAAAACAAAGAAAACAATCTGAAGTTGTTGTTTTTAAGTTATATATACCATGATTTTTCCGGTCCGGCCCACTTGGGAATAGATTTTCCTCCATGTGGCCCCTGAGCTAAAATGAGTTTGACACCCCTGCGATAAAGGCTCAACACTTTGTCAGAGCCTACAACCAAACATTGTGGTACTTCATCTGCAGACCTTACACACAACAACCGGATGTTCCGGTTTTCAGGGGAAATGGAAAGAGAGCGTGTGACGCGACTTTAGCTTTTGGACGTTAACAAGGCGCCACTCCACCTTAACTCCTCCACATTTACTAGATTGGTTGAACAGTGCAGAATGGAACCTCCCCCAACATTTTTTTCCCTTCTCGTCAAGAGCAGTATGTAGGGGATGTAATTTCAGGCATGTCTTTTACGCCTGCTAAGTTATGTTAGTCACACTGAATGAGCCAAGACATCTGACAATCGTTTACGACCTAAGAATATGCACAATTGTGCATATTGTGGCATAAGACGGCTAAAATCGTACAGTCTGTGTGGGCCATTAGGATTAATTATCAGTCACTTATTCTGAAAAGTAACCTACACTTATTCTTGACTTGCAATCTTAGATGCATTCCATAATGTTGTAAATTAAGGGAGTTATAAATAGTAAATATATTGCCTTGTGTGCATTGCAATCTCTTAGCTATGCAGGTTTGAAATTAACAGCATGATACAGCAAATACAACCAGGAAACTTTCGCTTGCTTGAATCCGAGGAGGGTGGGAATCGCCACTGTGTTTACTGAAAGGCTGTTCTCATACAAGGGTGTTCTTCTCTCCCAGTTAAGCCTCCTTTTATAGAGTGATCTCAGCCTCCGGTAAGTCCTGCCTTTGATCCCTAATGATATATTACAGGCGTTTAATTTGCCTACTGTAAGTCAACAGTTTGATAGGTGCCTAATTGAACCCACTTCTCCAGTGGCAGAGTCTTGGACTGATTTGCAGTAATGTAGTTTACACTATTTCACATGTGATATTGTGTATATTCTAAGGATGGAATTCATTTGTTTCAGGCACTGCATTGTATTTGAACATTCCATCAGCTCTGAATCAGCCAATTATCTTGAACACCACTCTACGCTGCCACTGCTCCTACTGACAGAGTGTAGAAGAGTGCACCATAGTTTACCTCTTCATAGAGATCCTCATCCTTATCCTCCTCCTCCTCCTCATCGCTTCTTCTTAGAAGGGGTGCCATGGTGTCCAGACTGTCCTCTCTGATCGGCCCGTAACCCGACTCCGGCGACCCCGCCCCCACGCTTGACCTCATGACCGACCCCACCTGGTCACCCGCATGATCCTCCAACCCACCTGCCCCTCCCTCCAGGGGGGCTGGCTGACTAGGAGCCCCCACCACCAGGGCATCAGGCTCGTGCCGCACCAACCAGGTTTCTAGCTCCGAGCTGGGCACCCAGAGGCGGTCTAGGGAGCGGACCCAGCCCAGGAGCCTCCGGGCTGTGAAGAAGCCGTCCAAGTCCACACTCTTGGGGTGGAGGTCCTGGCCGTCCAGCTGGTTGGGGAGGTTGTGGAACTGTGTCTGGGTGAGGGCCGAGGTGGGGCCCAGG
Organism: Coregonus clupeaformis; assembly: GCF_020615455.1. NCBI lineage: Eukaryota > Metazoa > Chordata > Actinopteri > Salmoniformes > Salmonidae > Coregonus > Coregonus clupeaformis. The sequence goes on from NW_025533976.1 coordinate 316,427, forward strand.
ATCATCTCGTGCCAGGGGGGCAGGGAAGGGCCCACATCTACTCTGACCCCAACCAGGCTGAGCAGGATGGCTACCTGGATCAAGCCTTCTGTGAAATATTTCTTCAGACACACCATGTCTTGTCTTCAGAGTTTACAGGGTGAGTGCAAGTAATGAGGGGAAAGGGAATGGAGATGTGGTGGGTGGCAAAATACCAAGTGTCAGCCTCCGAAGACTTATTGTCTGTTGATGGGTTATCTATAGCTTCAAGTCAATGTCATAAAGAGGGAAAATAAAGCTATTTTAGATACACCAAAATAGACACTATGGTGAAATAAAAAAGTTACGTATCCAAAAATCCTCTCCTCTTCACTCTTCCAAATATCGTTAAATTCTATATAGACAAACACAACATGAAATAATAAAGTTAGATAATACAATTAATTGATGAGTTATTTCAAAAGAATATCAAATTGAAAATATAAATAAAAAGTAGTAAATCCAAGGTAATTGATGTAACAGCAGAGGAAGAGGCTGCTGAATTCCACACCATGCTATAACATCAGGGCCGGTTCCAGGCATAAGCTACATAAGCAGTCGCTTAGGTCCTACGGCTGCTAGGGGGCCCACCACCATTTTTTTGAATATTCAGTTCCAGTCAAAAGTTTGGACACAACTACTGATTCAAAAGTGTTTCTTTATTTTTACTATTTTCTACAATGTAGAATAACAGTGAAGACATCAAAACTATGAAATAACATATATGGAATCATGTAGTAACCAAAAAAGTGTTAAACAAATTATTCAAATAGCCTTGATGACAGCTTTGCACACTCTTGGCATTCTCTCAACCAGCTTCATGAGGAATTATTTTCCAACAGTCTTGAATGAGTTCCCACATATGCTGAGCACTTGTTGGCTGCTTTTCCTTCACCCTGCGGTCCAACTCATCCCAAACCATCTCAATTGGGTTGAGGTCGGGTGATTGTGGAGGCCAGGTCATCTGATGCAGCACTCCATCACTCTCCTTCTTGGTCAAATAGCCCTTACACAGCCTGGAGGTGTGTTTTGGGTCATTATCCTGTTGAAAAACAAATGATAGTGGGACTAAGTGCAAACCAGATGGGATGGCGTATCGCTACAGAATGCTGTGGTAGCCATGCTGATTAAGTGTGCCTTGAATTATAAATAAATCACAGACAGTGTCACCAGCAAAGCACCCCCACACCATCACACCTCCTCCTCCATGTTTCACGGTGGGAAATGTGGACTCATCAGACCAAAGGACAGATTTCCACCGGTCTAATGTTGATTGCTCATGTTTCTTGGCCCAAGCAAGTCTCTTCTTATTATTGGTGTCCTTTAGTAGTGGTTTCTTTGCAGCAATTCGACCATGAAGGCCTGATTCACGCAGTCTTCTCTGAAAAGTTGATGTTGAGATGTATCTGTTACTTGAACTCTGTGAAGCATTTATTTGGGCTTCAATCTGAGGTGCTGTTAACTCTAATGAACTTATCCTCTGCAGCAGAGGTAACTCTGGGTCTTCCTTTCCTGTGGCGGTCCTCATGAGAGCCAGGTTCATCATAGCGCTTGAAGGTTTTTGCGACTGCACTTGAAGAAACGTTCACAGTTCTTGATATGTTCTGGATTGACTGACCTTCATGTCTTAAAGTCATGATGGACTGTCGTTTCTCTTTGCTTATTTGAGCTGTTCTTGCCATAATATGGACTTGGTCTTTTACCTAATAGGGCTATCACTCCTACCTTGTCACAACACAACTGATTGTCTCAAACGCATTAAGAAGGAAAGAAATTCCATAAATTAACTTTTAACAAGGCACACCTGTTAATTGAAATGCATTCCAGGTGACTACCTCATGAAGCTGGTTGAGAGAATGCCAAGAGTGTGCAAAGCTGTTATCAAGGCAAAGGGTGGCTACTTTGAAGAATTTCAAAAATAAAATATATTTTACATTACATTTTAGTCATTTAGCAGACGCTCTTATCCAGAGCGACTTACAGGAGCAATTAGGGTTAAGTGCCTTGCTTAAGGGCACATCGACAGATTTTTCACCTAGTCGGCTCGGGGATTAGAACCAGCGACCTTTCGGTTACTGGCACAACGCTCTTACCCACTAAGCTACCTGCCGCCCCATTTTGATTTGTTTAACACTTTTTTGGTTACTACATGATTCCATATGTGTTATTTCATAGTGTTGATGTCTTCACTATTATTCTACAATGTAGAAAATAGTAAAAAATAAAGAAAAACCCTTGAATGAGTAGGTGTGTCCAACATTTGACTGGTACTGTATATTATTATCATTATTATTATTTTTTTTTATGTGAACTCAGTTGGGGTCTCAACTTGACAGTAACAATAGTAGAATACACCAGGTGCAATTTCAAAATGTGATTGTGCATCAGCAATTTTCTCGTACAGTTGAAGTCGGAAGATTACATACACTTAGGTTGGAGTCATTAAAAGTTGTTTTTCAACCACTCCACAAATGTATTGTTAACAAACTATAGTCTTGGCAAGTCGGTTAGGACATCTACTTTGTGCATGACACAAGTAATTTTTCCAACAATTGTTTACAGACAGATTATTTCATTTATAATTCACTGTATCACAATTCCAGTGGGTCAGAAGTTTACATACACTAAGTTGACTGTGCCTTTAAACAGCTTGGCAAATTCCAGAAAATGATGTCATGGCTTTAGAAGCTTCTGATAGGCTAATTTATATAATTTGAGTCAATTGGAGGTGTACCTGTGGATGTATTTCAAGGCCTACCTTCAAACTCAGTGCCTCTTTGCTTGACATGATGGGAAAATCAAAATAAATCAGACAAGACCTCAGAAAAACAATTGTAGACCTCCAAGTCTGGTTCATCCTTGGGAGCAATTTCCAAACGCCTGAAGGTACCACGTTCATCTGTACAAACAATAGTACGCAAGTATAAACACCATGGGACCACGCAGCCGTCATACCGCTCAGGAAGGAGACGCGTTCTGTCTCCTAGAGATGAATGTACTTTGGTGCGAAAAGTGCAAATCAATCCCAGAACAACAGCAAAGGACCTTGTGAAGATGCTGGAGGAAACAGGTACAAAATAATCTATATCCACAGTAAAACGAGTCCTATATCGACATAGCCTGAAAGGCCGCTCAGCAAGGAAGAAGCCACTGCTCCAAAACCGCCATAAAAAAGCCAGACTATGGTTTGCAACTGCACATGGGGACAAAGATCGTACTTTTTGGAGAAATGTCCTCTGGTCTGAACTGTTTGGCCATAATGACCATTGTTGTGTTTGAAGGAAAAAGGGGGTGGCTTGCAAGCCGAAGAACACCATCCCAACCGTGAAGCACAGGGGTGGCAGCATCATGCTGTGGGGTTGAGTGGCGCAGTGGTCTAAGGCACTGCATCGCAGTGCTAACTGTGCCACTAGAGATCCTGGTTCGAATCCAGGCTCTGTCGCAGCTGGCCGCGACCGGGAGACTCATGGGAGGTGCACAATTGGCCCGGCGTCGTCCAGGGTAGGGGAGGGAATGGCCGGCAGGGATGTAGCTCAGTTGATAGAGCATGGCGTTTGCAACGCCAGGGTTGTGGGTTCGATTCCCACGGGGGGCCAGTATAAAAAAATATGTATTCACTAACTGTAAGTCGCTCTGGATAAGAGCGTCGACTAAAATGTAAAATGTAATGTAAATGTTGCTTTGCTGCAGGAGGGACTGGTGCACTTCACAAAATAGATGGCATCATGAGGAAGGAAAATTATGTGGATATATTGAAGCAACATCTCAAGACATCAGTCAGGAAGTTAAAGCTTGGTCGCAAATGGGTCTTCCAAATGGACAATGATCCCAAGCATACTTCCAAAGTTGTGGCAAAATGGCTTAAGGACAACAAAGTCAAGGTATTGGAGTGGTCATCACAAAGCCCTGACCTCAATCCTATAGAAAATTTGTGGGCAGAACTGAAAAATCGTGTGCGAGCAAGGAGGCCTACAAACCTGACTCAGTTACACCAGGTCTGTCAGGAAGAATGGGCCAAAATTCACCCAACTTATTGTGGGAAGCTTGTGGAAGGCTACCCGAAATGTTTGACCCAAGTTAAACAATTTAAAGGCAATGCTACCAAACACCCAATTAGTATATGTAAACTTCTGACCCACTGGGAATGTGATGAAAGAAATAAAAGCTGAAATAAATCATTCTCGCTACTATTATTCTGACATTTCACATTCTTAAAATAAAGTGGGGATCCTAACTGACCTAAAACAGGGAATCTTTACTAGGATTAAATGTCAGGAATTGTGAAAAACTGAGTTGAAATGTATTTGGTTAAGGTGTATGTAAACTTCCGACTTCAACTGTATGTCAATGAAATGTTTTGAGCGAGGTGGGGGACCCCCCAACCAAATCTTAGGGCTCCCAAACGGCTAAAACCGGCCCTCCATAAGATTTTTTTTTACACTTAAGAGTATCACCCATTTTGAATTTTGAAACGTTCCCCCTAAAGATAACAAATAGGGC